>NW_025336296.1:2607354-2796131 GCF_004798865.1 Varanus komodoensis
CTCGATTTATATCCTGCCTTTTTCCTACAAAGGGCTCAAGGCAGCTTACATCATTCTCCCCCTCCATCTTATCCCCACAACAACAACCCTGTGAGGTAGGTTGGGCTGAGAGTCTGTGACTGGCCCAAAGTCACCCAGTTGGCTCCATGGCTGAGTGGGGACTAGAACCCAGATCCTCTGAGTCCCAGTCCCGTGCTCTTAACCACTACACCACACTGGCTTTATATTTCAAAACTTTAGGGAACTCTTTGTTAAACTCTTTATAACCTGCTAGAGATATGAGGGGGCTATAGTAGGGATGCACAAGGATACCATTTGGGGGTGGGAACCTGTTGGATTCTGTTCGTGATTTAAAACCAAAAGTGGAAAATTACTCATTAGAGCTTTTTCCCTCTGCTGTTTTTCAATGCATAGCAAATGTAACCATAGCTGATAATTGTAAAGAAGACTCTGCACCAGCAACTGATTACTGCTGATGAGAACCTGCCTGTGTCAGAAATTATGAAAATTGCTAATTATATTTGAATAAAAGAAAGTTGTCAAATATCAAAGAACTCCCTAGAGCTGAGCATGATGGAATGATGTTTAATGATAATATCATACATTGTTTCCCAAGTATATTATAGCTTGATAGTATTCAGTATTATTGATATTTCTTCTTGTTAAACATCTGTCCTCCACCACAACCAAAACCACAACCACAATGGTGAAATAATATTTGGGTCATAATGCAGCTAAATATTTTCACCACACAACCCCGTGCTGCAGATTAGGTCGAAAGTCAGCAACCTCTCTCTCTACACACCCAGAAAGAGACACAGACACACACTTCTTAAATAGATAGAGAAATGTATTTAAAGAAGTGTCCCAAAATATGGATGACTATCCATATCACCAGCATAAAAATCAAGTGCCATGCTAGTTTGGGATGTGAGTCAGCTAGAACTGCAAAATGAAGAAGGAAGAGAGATCAAGAATAGCTCATTGACAAACACACCAGCTAAAAATCTGGGGTGTAATTACCTTGCCATCCATTCCCAATGACAGTGTCCCTGACAAGTTTGTGGATGATCTTAGATTAAGCTGAGTCAGCATTTGAGGCCACCAAGAACATTCAAATGTGCCAGTCACTGTGGTTATGTACTGTCAAGTCAGCTTCAACCTATGAGGACCCTACCAATGAAAGCCCTTCAGAACATCCTATCCTGGGCCCTGCTCAGCTGTTCTAAATCCAAGGCTCTGGCTTCCTTTATGGAGTCCATCCATCTGAGATTTGGTCTTCCTTTCCTTCTTCTGCTTTCCAAATTCCCCAGCATGATTAGCTCTCTATTTAGTCTTGTCTTCCACAGTATGTGTCCGAAGTATGACAGTTTTGTCATATTTGCTTCTGGGGAACACTCCGGCTTAATTTGAACTAGAACCTACTCGTTGGCCCTTCTGTCAGTCCAGGCTGTCCACAAAGCTCTCTTCCAGCACCATTCTCTGAATGCATCCATTTTTCCCAGTCCAGCTCTCTAATACATAGCAATCACAATGCAATCGTATGGCTGATCTTGGTCTCCAGTGAAACATCCTCACAAGCGATGATCTTTTCTAGCTCTTAGGGGTGAGAGGAGCTATGCTGTCCTCTACTAGAAAGTAGGCTCATGGAGAAGTGGGAGAGAAGGGCCTTCTTCTAAAAAGTGGGCTAGCAGCGCAGGATGGAGACGGGCGAGATGGCCGGTGTGTCCTGCAGCAAGGAATTGCTCTGCCAATTAGGGGATCAGTGCCACACCAACACGGGTAGGACAGCGTGTCAGCCCCTTGCTTTCGCTCCGCCAATGTGCTGTAGTTAGAACTGTTATAACTTATGGGCCAAAACAAGGTACAAATAGGTATTGTGATGATTTTGTTGGGAGAATGAAGATGTGAAAATAACATAGGAGGAGAGAGAAAGCAGCGGGTCAGAGACTGCGCCAAGTAGGCTAGCTGAGTCTTTCATTCCGGAAAATGTACATCTCACCTGGGAACACCTGGGGAGCAGAATTTTGCCAGTGCTTCTAAGACAGGAGAAAGAACAGAACATCACAGCGGGCACAGTAATAGATGTGAGCAGTTATAGATTGGAGCAATGCTGAGAAAAATAAAAAGGAGAAAGAGCAATAAATATCCTCAGGTTCACTAGATGGAAGTGACAGAGTTCGACTGGTTACTTCATGGAATATTTTACAGATCGCAGGAAAATTGGCCACAACCTCTGGGCTGTGGAACTGCAGGGGCTGGAAAATGCACTGGGAAGTGTGGGATATAAAGTAACATGGCATCTTTTTTATTGCCAATGAAATCAGCTCTGTAGATCGGCACTGAATTCAACAGGGCAATGGATGTGCCAAATTGGCTTATTGTACTGGTGATACATCCATGCTTAATGCAAGGAGATGAAAGTGATGTCTTTGGCTGCCTTGCAGATGGAATGCAAATATTTCCCAGAACCCATCCAAAACAGGGATAAGAGAGAATCTTATTCAGAATATGTTAGCCTTAACCTATCTAATTAGCATGTTCAGATCAATACACAAACCAAAATTTAGCTGACCTTTGAAATTTGCACTTCTCTAAATTTGACAATGAAGTTCTCCATCCAAAATACTATGCATATAACAATGTATATATTAGGGCAAATAATATTAAAATGTATGAAATTGGGAAGATTACTTGCCAAACATGTATACATTAAGTAAAATGCATATAAAATGCATGTATCAGGAGAAGTTTCATGCAAAATGGTTTTGTTTTTGCTTTTTTTAACATTTCAAAATGCAGGATGACCCAAAGTTGAAATGAGATACTTTCTCAGAGTTCTATGAAAACTGGAAAAAAGGGTCAAAGAGAGAAAATAAAATGGAACAATTTGCATAAGCCCTATCCCAAACTAGAAATGGACCAAACTACCAGTTTTCCCTCCAAATATATAGGATGTCTCAAAAGTCGCCATACATAGGGAAAATGGGAAATTTTAGCTAAATGTACCTTTAATTACAAAACATTCATTACAATATTTTACAATATTCTCTGTGTGTTGGCTACCTCTTTCTATACAAGCATGGAGTCTCCACTTTAAAAGTTTTCTCTTATTAAATATGAGTTTATTAATTTTTTCTATGTATGGCAACTTTTGGGACACCCTGTATTCTGACCATCATCAACCTTTCCTCCTGGAATTCTGCCTAAATCTCCTAGCTGATGAGCCAAAGTTCCTGATTTTGCAGTCGATTCTAATTATCTTCAGCTAATCCTTTGCAAGCCTTTCTGCTTCCTGCCCCTCTGCACTCTTCTAACCCTCATGCTCACAGACCTGTACAGGCTTGGCTTCTTCCAAGCTTTGGTTGTTGAAAGACAACTAGTCCATACATATCATCTGGCCACACATTCAACAGCAATGCCCTTCACCAGGAAAGGGGATCAATCTAGAGCTGTTTTCGGGCAATATCTATGCAGCTGGGCTTTAATGCAAGAAAGGGGAATGGCAGGAGAAGAGGAAGGCCTCCATTCCAACAGTCACTTTCCACAAATGGAGGGAATGCAAGTTGTATTGCATTATGGGCACCCCATTGCCTGCATTTTGGTTGATTTGAAATGGTTGCTAGCACATGAGAGTAGAGCTAGCACATGAATTCTCCTTTTCCAAGAACAGGGCTGCAGAAATTTAGAACTGATGGCCAAATCTGGGATGCCTGGAATCCCAATCCAGCTTGACCAGGGTCCTAATCCATCCTTGTGGAGTTCCTGATGTGGCCCCACCCCCTTTATGTTGCCCCTTTCTCCAACTTCTGATCATTTGGTGCTTTCTCAGCTTTTTACAGCTTTTTCTCCATTCTCCATTAAGGTTCCCATTAAGGCTTTATCACAGTCAATGTTAAGCTAAAATATGCTGGAATTAGGGGCATTTGGGCCCTGCCCTTTTTATTATTATTTCTTGCCCTTGATCCCACTGGCATGTGACCACAGAAAAGTTTTCTGAAATGAAAATCAGCATTTGAGCTGAAAGAGATTCTGCACCCCAGCCTTAGACTATACCCCAGCTCCCACTACTAGAAAATTGGTCTGTTCTACTTCAGTGGAGATTGTACAGTAGTTAAATCTGAACCTTCTCACCCCTCAGCAAGAATTATCATCAGCATTATGAAGATTCTCTCTGGTTTCACTCCAATTTCAAAGGAATTTTGCCAGAGGAGAAATTTTCAAATTTACTTCAAGCACAATCCAGTAACAAACTGAGATTATTGCTTTCCTGTCATAATGTGTGAGACTTCCCTTGGTATTTCTCCGATGTTTCACCCAAGGGGACTATTGACTCAGGAAAAAGGTAATTCGGCACATCTAAATTAGAGGATAAGCTTCATAAATGGAAGAAACAGGTTCCATTCCGGGACTTTTAGAAATGACTCAGAATAAGACATGCAACATGTTATGGAAAGAAGAAGCAAAGCAGGCAAGGAACCACATCTCAAGGTGGGTTGCTTGCTTGATAAGCAGAGTGCCAGCGAGCAGGTGTGCAGGTATCAGGGTAGACATGCTGAAATACCTGCCAAGGGACCAGCAAATACCTTCCCTTTCTCACTGAATGACCTAGGTCTGTTACTGCCTCTCATACTAGTCTATCTTCACCCTAGTGAGGGTAAAAATGAAGCCGTCTTTAGTTTCTGGGTCAAAGGCATAAAGATAAATGTAATAAATATGGTAAATTAGACTAGAAAAATTCTGGAGTGAGATGTATGTGAATTCCATTTGGCGAGTGAAATTATGATCCCCCCACCCCCAGTTCTGCTCCTTGGATTTCATTCCCTTTCCCTCCTACTGGAATCAATTTGATTCAGTGATTTTCTGCTTTATTAATTTATTCTTGCCTGCAACTTGTGCATTTGTTGAAGTTAGTCTTGACATTTGCACAAGCTGCATTTTAAAAAGACAGTCTTTTACAAGTGTGAACCTCCACACTTTGTAGTTTTGCCTTGTCAATGCTGTGAAAAATGTCTCCTGTCAAAGTGTGGGAAGCATCAACCAGGAACATTGAAAAAAGCAAGTCCAAAAATATGTTAAAATTTTGCTTTGCTATCCCTTGACAGCTGTCAGAAAAATGGATCCTTGCTTGAGAAAGGTGGTGACCAGCAGATCAGCTTCTTCATGGAGAAATCCACGGACTTGAAAGTAGCCAGTTGTCCTGAATGTTTTCTATTCTTTCCCAAGCTGTTAGGTGCATATATAGGAGCTGTCAGTTTTGACTAGAACTGTCAAAATCAGACTTCTTTTAAAATGCAATTTTTGACAGGGATAAGCAGGGATTTTTTTCACTGGGACATATTCATATACTTATGCAGATTCACATCCTGGGTTTGGACAACATGACAAGCCAAACTGGTACAGAGAAACCATAATACTATATAAACCATTGTTGCTTATGATTACTAAAGACCAAACTTACCATGGTGAAATACCATGAATGGGTTCAGACAACATGACCAATCAACAGTCATACCCCCCCCCTCCGGAGGCTTGTCATGTTCTCTGAACCCAACCAGTATGTGAGGAAGGACTGGGCTTTCTACCCTTTCCTCCTTTTATGAGATCAAAATGTATTAAATAAGTAAGGGCTCCTTTCTGGTTGACAGAGTACCTGGTTTGACACATACACTCACAGGTTTTAACCATTTTGAGTTAAGCCTTCCAGAGTTAAATAAAATGCAAAATTTGCTAAGCAATGTGCTCAGTCTTGCCAAACAGTATGTACAATTAGAAGAAGGGCATCCTGTTTACGTAAATGTACCTTAACTTGCATAATATGCCTCATTAGCATCACACAGAACTGGAGGTTTCTTGGCAGAGAATTAAGGCTTTTGTTGCGGCAAACTATTGGAAGACATGAAGGTTTTAAAAATGATTCCAGTATATATATATGCACAACAGCAGCTCAGACTAATGTGTGATTCCCCACTGAAATTAGATGCCTTCACCCCACTCCCGCTGTAAAATGAATAAGAAAGAAAGGCATTACTGATCTATGCACTCCAATGAGAGACAGCAGGAAGTTGTTAGCCAGAACTTCGACAAAAGGTGACTTCAGGGAATAACAGGGGTGTACGTCATTGCTTGCTGAGAATGTGTTTCACAGCTCCACTCCTCCCTTTTTAAAAATTTAAGCACAAATAAATCTCAGCAGGTTTGCAATCCAAGGCTAGTCTTTGCATCAGAATACAGCGTGCATTTGTGGGTGGTAGTTTTTCCCCCCCAAACTGGAAGTTTCTCACCCAGCAACTGACACACACCGACCAACTGGCCATGAACGCTAAACCTCTGGGCTTTGTTGAATCTCAGGAAATCCAGTGAAACACCCAGGATAACTGAGAAACTGACAGTCGTTCTTTATGTGTGTTGCAGAGAGTCATACATCTTCAAGGCTGCCCACATTACTCAAACGCAGCCACCCTTTTCCTTCATTTATTGGATTTGCAGAGTGGCACCATCAAACTGACTGCTACTGCTCAGTGGGCAGCTGTGGCTTGTGTCTCTCTTTCATGCTCCAGAAGCCTCCTGGCTTCATTTGATCAACTGTACATGTCCTGTGATAGTGACCATGAAGGTTATTTACCTTCTATAAGTGCAGGTCATTCTGAGAGGATGCTAAGAGAAGCATCCATCTAAGCTTTTGAAACCATATCTCATATATAGCCTCCCTGCTTTTGCAGGGGAAGGTTCCTAGGCTGCTCCTTCTCAACCAAAAGGTGGCCACCTGCTGCCAGCTGTCCAACCGAGAGATGGATTAGAGAATCCATTGATGCGTATTTGTTTTATTTATGTAAAATGTGACACCTAGCTGATTGTCTTCCCCTATCCGTCCCAGTTTGAGATCTTCCAAGGAAGTGTTGTTGGTCATTCCACATCCAAAATGCATGGTCATGGAATGGATGCAAGTGAGCATTCTCAATATGACTTCCACCATCCTGGATGTCCTCCCATGTTTGGTCTGAGAAGCAGAAACTCTGGAGAACTTCAGCTGAATCCTGAAGACATGACTTGTCCTTTCTGACTTCTAATCACATTTCTCTGTTTTCGGGGATGCATTTAATGCATTTTAACATTGCTTTAAGAAAGAAAGAAAGAAAGAAAGAGAGAGAGAGAGAGAGAGAGAGAGAGAGAGAGAGAGAGAGAGAGAGAGAAAGAAAGAAAGATGCAGAGTTGAGCAGGGCTGTAAAAAAGAGGAGTTTGGGGGGCATTTATGCATAGAGTCATCCTAAGTTGGAGACAACTTGATGATACACAACAATAGAATAACAAATTTTTTTCACCTAAGGATAATCATCCCAAACAGTTTCTAAATCCATACAAAATGAGACAAAGCAAAGATTTATTAGGTAAGATGTTTTGCAATCCAGTCCATATCAGGAATGAGAGAAGGATGTCCAAAACTTTGATCCTCTGAGCAATAACCTGACCTCAGACAACAGGAGACTGACTGATCCTTTGATCATGAGGAACACCGGTGATTGACCAGCACTAGTGTAATAGGAAGCTGCTCCTCTCTTTGGAATTGATGTGCTATTTGTTCATTGTAGGATACACAGTTACATGTGGATATTTATGCACTTCTACCCTTGCGAAAATTGCATGTTCATCACAGCAGATTAATTTTCCTAATGTGCAAAGTCAATTCCTTGATGAAGGACAAGGAGCTACTGAAAGTGTGTAGCATATGCAAGACTGCACACACCCCTCACATCTGTCCCGTCTCTAACCATCCCTTGACTACTTCCATTTTTGCATCTGACAGCTTGTGCTTCACTGTTGATAACACACTTATCAACGCAGGTTGCTGAAGGGACTGATCAAAGAACTCATGAATCATCCAGGCAGGATGGCAGTTTGGCCCGCTCTGGGTGGAGAGGGAAAGCAACACTGTCACACATGTCAATGCGCTAAGCAACAGTTCTTACATATCCCACTGTTTATAGTCCTTCATTCACACTTGGGCCTCCATGCACTCAAGATGGCATTGCCACATATTCTTGAATCTGCTAATGAAAGAGATGCATCCCCTTGTGGTTCTTGTTTATCAAAAATCTAAGCAGATCCTATTATTACCCTGCTATAGTTTGGAAGGGCTGCTTCAAGCATGATATTTCCACATGCTATGGTTTTGGACTAGACAAATGAAAAGGGGAAGTGAGTTTGCCTGCTGGACCACTGCAATCAAGTCAACATTTTTCTAATGCCTGTCCATTGTTTCCTAAATGGGCAATTCATAATGTATGGGTAGATAGATAAATTTTATTACAGTCATAGATCCACATATTGCATAAAGAGTGGCTGCATACCAAGTACAAAAGTATATTCAAACTTGAAAAGAAATAATGTAACCCAGGAGTATTAACCAGTTGTTTAACAAAAGTTTTTAAGCAAGCATGAGCAGATGCACAAACCCTGGACATGTTACCTGAACATGTTACCTAACCCAAAAGGTTTAGCACAATAAATTCTAATTGATCAGTCTGGCATTTTCTCTACCATAGGAATAATGAATATCTCAGTAAAAAACAATGTAATAGAACTCACCTAGTGGTTTCCACTTTCCCATCATCATGACATATGATGAAGATATGGCTCCTTCTGATACTGTCCCTGTAAGAGTCTGGATGATAAAATGCTGAATTGAGACAATGTATTGATGTATCTTACTTATCTGCATAAGTAGACTCTAAGATGAGGGTTCTTCAGGGTTGTGACAAGGAAGAAATGCAATCTGCAAACTGTTGGTGACAAGTCAGGTCTACAGTAAAAGTTACAGGATATCCTCAGCATCTTAACGAGAGTGCTCCTTCCTTTCCAGAGTTTCAGTCAGTTAGCCATGTCCTATTCCAGGACACTCCATCCTCGCCTTGGTGTCCAATTTTTAATTTTACCAATGGACACTTATCATTCCATGCCTGTTGATGTCTTCAACTTGTATCTCTCCCCTCCCACAACCTCTCTCATTTCCCTTCCCAGCAGATCCATACAAAAGGCTTCTAACCTCAGTCTTTCATTATGTTAAAGTTGGCTGCTCAGGAATGCACTTGTGATACAAAGAGAATAATACAACAATCAGTAGCCAAAGGCATCCAACAAGTTGGTGAACCTTTTAATTGTGGATGCTGATTCTGCCCAAGCCAGAAGTTGATTCTCAACTGAATTCTCCTCTGATCCCCCACCTAATGGAGCTGGCTCCACCCTCAAGGAGGGTCACACTGTTTGTGAGCCAGATGGCTGGAACACTGGATGCTACCTAACAGGTCCACATTTTTCTGAATGCATGCATTTCTCACCTTTAAGTCCGTGGAACCTCTCTTGAACATCTTTCTGCTTGGTGAAGTTCCTAGGGGAGAGATGAAGAACTCAGGTGCCTGAAAACTCAGGTACTGTATGTAGGAGTTCTGCCAAAAAGTACACTTTCCATCCCCATTTTTCAAATGACTTTTTAATTTGTTCCATGGACAAATTTAATGTCTTTTTAATTGTTCCATGAATTGCAGCACTAACTTGGAAATGTATGCATTACAGCAGAAAGATTCTGTTTCGTTCCAGAAGATACAAACTCTGATCAAAAGAAACAGATGTGAATTCCTCATATACTCTTGCATCCAATAGAAAGAACTGGTTAAGCAACTTGCGAATGGAAAGCACACAAAGGGTGTAAACTCAGTGCAAACACTATCTCAGAATGAAGAACTGCTGCATGTCAACCAATAATCGACAAGGTTTCCAAGGCCAGCAGCACTTCAGTACCACGGACAGCTCCTTTCCTTTGCGCCTTCCCTAGGTGTTCATCTTACTAATCCCTTTTCTAGTAAAACAAGTAACGGATGTTTTAATAAAAGTCTAATTGCTTGAAATGACTGCTTGTGTAGTCCAGCATGCAAATGAGTAGTGCTAATCCCTTTTTATTATCTCCTCCAAGGATTTCCATCTCTAACACCTGTGAGTGATTTGAGCAGGACCATCTGCAGCCCCAAACTTTCATTTCACTAGAAGCTGTGAGTGATCTACAAATCCTTTGGAAGGTACATATACAACTAACAGCAGGAAGAGCCCTAATTGTACAGTGTGTCTAGCATTTCTCTGAAACTGATTTAAGGTAGGAGAATAAATTGTGGGATGCAGAGAATCACCTATCAGTCTGCAGTGTTCCCTGTGAAGGGGAAAAAATCATAGGACTCATACCTTGATAACTCAACAGAATCACTAAGTTTGGGGGGCTCCCAGCTTCATATGCAGATGTATCTTCTTTCAGATCTTCAGGGTCATAGTGGAGCTTAAATGGCTACTGCTGGGAATTAAACACTTTCTTGTTAATCAGTTGTGCCACCAGAGGACCTGGGTGGGCTGAAAGACTACAAGCCAGCAGGAAGGAATTTGGAGCAGAAGTTAAGAAATCAGTTTCTCCCTTCTCCCTTCTCTTTACTTACCCTTCCATCTTTACCAACTATGTAGTTTAGACAGCAGTGTAAATTTGGGGTGTGTTAAAGCTTCACAAAATCTGTCCCTCTAGCATTTCTGGACTTCTCTAGCATTTCTCATGAGTGGTCCTGTCTTGGAAAGCAAGCTGGGCTGAGAGGAAGTTCTTGAACACTCGCAGGATACAGGGTGAACAACTGGCATCATGTTTCCATGTCACATGCAGCAGCACAAACACAGGCTGCTGCAGGTGGAGTGGAGGAAGAATGCTGCTTGTGCATTGCTCACACAGGGCTTGATTCCTGCTGAGCACCATGCAAAATGCTGGGCACCCTAGCAAGAACTCAGGTTCATAGCTGCATCAAAGTGGACCAGTGTTCAGGCAGCTGAGCCTAGGGAATCCAACCAATTCCCACCCCACAACAGATTCCTCACACATCCGATCTTACACAGGAAGCAAAATTACACAGTTCAAACCTGGCATCATGAGCTTTGGGCAGTTAGTAAGGGATTGGTGCCTCACTGGTGCTTTCATCATTGACCCGTGACCTCCTTAGTCCCATTACCACCCATTTCATTTGCTCATGTGCTTGAGGGTAGGCAATAGTAGTAGTGATATATATCCCCATCTGTGTTTCATCTTCATTGCTCTCCCCCTGGCTATCATTGGAGAGGCCCATCTTGCAGTAGGACCCCAAGACTTGGACCTTCAGTTTGTAGTATCCTACATCAAAGCATCCCTGAATAAAGTTAATTCTCCTTTTGCTGTTGCTATTAAAGAGATGTGTCTGTCTGTCTGTTTACTAGAAATAAGCTTTTCTAACCCGTCCACTACAAGCGTCTCGGGACGGTTTACACTGTGTTGGCAATGGTCAAGGAATCTAAGCAATAGCCTGACACTTTTCATGTGGTTGGCCTTCAATTTCCATTACTTTCAACATCATAGCAAGTTCTCAGGAATGCTGGGAACTGTAGTTCAAAACATTTGGAAAGCACCAGCCTTTACTAAGCCACTCCATTCATTCAACCACCTACACTTCAGGGTTTTTGATGGTTCCATGCTGAATGGCAAAACAGATTGACATGGCATCTTCGACTCACTTTATATGAATCTAAATATATGAATAATGCAAAACATGGAGCCATTAAATTATTCTCAGAGGGAAATATATATTTTGACATAGTGAAGATGAAAATGAGCATCAGATTGTCTGAGCCATGTAATTGCACTCAGATCAAAGCGCCAAGTTTTATTGCATTAGGAAAATGCATCGAGGAGTAAGTAACACTTAAGGAAAATTACTATTTGCAGGAAACAAAACTTGGATGCTGCCACCGCTGTAAAGTGGAGCATGGACAGAGATGATGTCTTGTTCCTCTGCAGAACTCAGGCAAAAGACACCCCTGACTTATGGCAACCTTACGAATGAAACTCTCCAAAATATCCTGTCCTCAACTGTCCAATTACAAATTCAAAGTTGTGCTTTCCTCTGTGGAATCAATCCACCTTATTCCTACTCTCCCTCCTTTGACTTTCCCTGGCAGTATTGTCTTCTCCAGTGAGTCTTGCTTTCTCATGACATGCCTGAAGTTTAGGTCTTGTCATTTTTGCTTCCAGAGCATGTTCTGGATTGGTTTGATTGAGGACCTACTTACTCATCTTTCTGTTGGTCCGGGATATTCACAAAGCTCTTTTCCAGTGCCATATTTCAAACACATCCATTTTCTTCCTGTTAACTTTCTTCACTTCCCAGCTTTCCTACCCATACACAGTCACCAGGAATGCAGTACTGAGAATGATCTTGGCCTTGGTCTCTGGTGAAATGTCCTTACACTGGTTGATCTTTTCTAGTTCCTTCACTGTTGCCCTTCTAAGTCTCAATCTTTTCCTAATGTCTTGGCTGCAATTTCAGTTTGAATTTATGGCTGAACTTCTATGTTTATTTATTCTTTCACAGGAACCTTTTTTTCAAAAATAAGGAACTAGAATATTAGCATGGCCATTTGAGCAGCTCAGTATAGCTTTCAGCACACCACCCATATTCAGCGCTATTCAGTGGAAGGGCACTTCACCGGCCCATTTCAAACCAGAGTATTCCTTACGGAGGGGACTAAACATTCAACCACGAGAAGCCGTCTAAGTTTGCTATGTTTGGTTGCTGGAACACTGAAGGCACTCTGGATCACACTCTGGATGGTCAGATTTAATTTGTCCTGGGGGTTTTTTAAACAGGTTTTAGGTATAATACATGGGTAATTTTGAGTGGAAAGCTGTATTAACAGCTATAGATGCATCAGAGAGCCTAGAATGAAAACAAGGGGTCACAAGCAGGACTATTGCCTACTAGCCAAGTGGAGCAAAAATAAAATACACATTCTTTGTTTTGCTGTTGTTTTGTTTTTACCCTGGATTTCTTGCGCATAAAAAGACCAGCAAGTTCACTCTGTTCAATAGCAGTAGTGGTTTCATTCTGTTAGCAGCCTGGCCTGATTTGCTCTGCTGCTTAGTCAGGGGACTTTTCCTGTAAGCTGCTCTTACATCAGTCTTATTGTTGTGGTTTTGTTCAGCCTATTTGTTTATGACCCAATATCATGGGCCAAACCCTTCTCTTTATGTATTACTTTTACACTATTCATCTGCTTCTGCAAATATTCTCGTAGGATGTATTTAGTAGATGCTGTTCTACTCAACACTTTCTATTTCTTCCACAATGAAGAGTCAAAATCCACTTCCAAGTTGTTAAAATGAGTATTTTCTCCCCTCTCCTCCAGCTGCTAGATCACTGGGCTTTTGCAGATTCAGGGATGGGATGCTAAAACAAGAACCATCATGCTGAGAAACCTTTGCTGCAAGAGAAGGTCAAAGGCTCCCTCTCATGGTTCTAGCAGCTGCAATTTGATATCTGTATTTGGGTTTCTTTTTCTCTGTTTAGCTCTCTTTTTTCTTCAAGCAAGAATGTTCTTGGCAAATATTTGATACAGCTGTAAATTAGAAAGAGAGGTATCTGTTGGCTGAACAGGAGAGCAGAAAAAGATCAGTTGGTGAAGGGACAAAAAACCAGTGAGAGTGCTAAACCACAGCATTCCAGTTCTGAAAATTAGATTTCCTGCAGGGCTCAGGGTATTTAAATCCTGAACAACAAAGCAAGCACAGGAGGAGAATAAGGAACTGGCTACGCTGCTGATGGCAGACAGCTCCATCTATGCCCATTTGAACAACCAGGGCAACATTATTGGGACAGTTCAGAAAGCAATTTCATCAGGGGTGAGGATTCTAAGGCCCATGGGCCATGGGCCACGCAATCACTTCAGAATGCTGGCAAGAATGTTCTGTTCTCTCCCTGGCAGCCTGTTAAACAGGAAGGAAGAGGGGATTAGAGCAACAGGGTGGGAGAAAGAGAAAGATGATCCACCTGATTTCAATTCTAGCTCTGCTCAAAGAGGGTTTCAGCCCTGCTCACCACTAGCATGCAGCTCCTGAGCAGTTACCCACAGAGGAATGCTTCCCTCAACACAAAGAGGGATTGTGCTTATTCCTGAATGAGATACTACGCTGAGTAAGAAGTAAGATCTAGACACTAAAATGGGAAGGATGGTGGCCTGCAGTTTTTTCATTTATTACAATATTCATATATAGATTCCAGAGTGCCAATCAATAAAAACATAAAAGAATAGAACGTCGTATTGATTTTAAAAGTTGCATATCAATAAAACTAAGGATACTCAATCAAGAAATCATTTATTTTCTATGAAATTCTTTATGTATTTAACCTAATCAGACTTTCCAATCAGTTAGGACTTTCTTCAAGTGCCAAGAAATGCTTGGACAGTGGCAGCAAGGGGAAAGGTTTCCTTGTGATGGCCCCACAACCAATGACTTCCTCACCGAGGTGTCAGCTCTATCATCCTTCCAGCTCCAGGTTAAGACAGCCCTCTGGTGGAAGGCTTTTAAAGACACATAAGGATGTTAAGATGGGGACACCCATGTCAGGTGTTTTTAACAGGTGTACTCTGCATATAAAATTGTGTGAGCTGTTACAATGTTTTAAATGTCTATGGAATGTGCTCCCCATAGAGGTCCGCCTGGCGCCATCATTATATGTTTTTCGGTGCCAGGTTAAGACATTTTTATTTAATCAATATTTTAACAAGTTTTAATTTTGAATTTTATTACCATATTTTAATTGCAGCCAGAGTGGGTCGTTAATTTATTTATGTTATACTATTATGTATTGGTATTTTATTTGTGTAAGCTGTCCTGAGGCTCTCGCAAAGGACGGCATACAAATATCTTAAATAAATAAATACATACATGCTTTATTGTGGATAATAGGATGGTTTTGGTCTCTTGTTTTAGGAATCGTTACAACCCACCTAAATGGCTTCATTTATTGGACAGACAAGGCATAAGGAAAGAAGGAAGGACGGAAGGAAGGATGGACAGACAAACGGACAGAAGGACAAACAGATGGAAGGAAAGAATTATGAAATGCTGGGATCTCTAGGAATCTTTTATGTCTAAACACACATAAGATTGAACCTCAAATAAAGAATCTTATAATGAGGAGAGAATGAATCCTAAAGGAAAGGGAATGGGGATAAAAGAAGCCAGGGAAGGAGATGTGCTTACTGTTTCTATTGGCGTCATGCTGAAAATTTATCCTTCATTTGCTCTTCTGATCCTTCTCATTCATTTTGATAGAAAAGAATTTACACTTTCAAAGACATGTATGTATGTATGTATCAATCACATTTGTATGCCACCCCAAATTCAAAGGAGAGTAAACATCCAGAGAAACGCAGGCCTTAGTTTCAGGAACTCTGGGGTTCTTGAGCTTACCTGCCTTAAGAGGTGACTAAGGAGTGTGAGTGACTGCCTTTCCTTGCATTTCTGGGGTGTCCCGGTGCTTCCATGGTCGCCTGCATTACAATGAATGCCCAGGGAAAGGCACAAGGAAGTAATTTCTTCGATTGAGTTGCTTCTGATCAGGAACTCAGCCAGAAAGCTGCAGAGCATTGGAGAAATGGGTGATCAAAAGGAAAAACACACACTCTGCTCCCTCAGCTATGTCAGGCCAATTAGGTAAGCTCAAGAACACCATGAAAAAATACTTTTAAGAAGTCTAGAACAACCTCGGCATGTGATGTCTGACAGAAGCAGGGAAGCACGGAAGAAGCATGGAGATTTCCTTTCACGGGGGAAGAAAACTTTCAGGCAATTAGAGGGCAGGTTTTGTCAGTTAAAAACAAGCATATAGAATAAAATTGACCTGGGAGCTAATCTGGGAAGGCCTGTTGGAAGACACACGTCTTTAACTTCCTCTCAAGGGTAGCAATCTGGGACCAGACCATTCCACCTTAACATGGAGTTAGGGATAACAATCCCTTATCCTTTCATTATACATGGAACACTAGTTTCTTCCTGCTCTGTCGTAATGACAATAAAAGAGCAGTATGTGGAAAGGTCTTAACTCAACAGCACCAGGCAGAGGAGTAAACCGTGCCTGTCGGAAGAGGGAATGCCATTAGGCTGATAAAATATTTAGCCTCCAATAAAGTGCTCCATTAGCAGATCCAGATTTTCTTTGTTGTGAGCTGTCTGGTGAAGCCTGGGTGATTTATCTGGTGCCCCTCCAAGAAAGAGAGAGGTGTGGCATGGCAGAGAGGACTGCTGTAGTGGAGTGTTAAAAGCCCGGGTTTGTGCCAAGGGAGCAGCAGCTGAGAATCACCAGCTTGGCTCATGGCTGGGATTTTAGCACAATCCTGAGAAGGTGGACTTTTCAGCAGAAGGAAGCACCATAAACAGCATCCATCCAAAGGTGCCTAGTGGACTGTATCCTGCTGTTATTAAGAGGGTAACATGGGGAAGGACTGATATGACCCTGGATATCACTAAGCCTGGTGGATCTCCTGGAGGGTTTTCTAAGCCCAGGAAGAATACATAAGTATTTTGTTCCTTTTCTTCATGCATCTGCATTTCCATGAAAATTATCTATGAAAAAATCCCACTGAAATATGTATTTGAAGCACATTTCCTCTTAAAATCCATTTTCCTAAGTGTATTTTCTCTCAATGTGCACTCTTTGAAACTTTCACTGAAACATCTTTGCTTCAAGAACAGTTCCAGGAAGTCCTTGAAGTATAAAAGTAGATTGATGGATGACTAATGCTGCAGTCCCAAAAACTTAGTAAGGAGTAAATCGGACTGAACACAATGAAATTTACTTCAGAGTGGCCTTGCGCAGGACATGCATTAAATGCTGGTGTGTGGATTATTTGGATCAGGTCCATTTGGATGGGATCCCACCCAGACTGAATTTCTCAATCATCCCCAGGGATGTTGCTAGGCAAGATAGGTTTGGAACCCAAGCCCATAAAGTACATATTTACATACAATTTGCACATGCCAGGTCATATCTATATATTTTACTACTTATTATTCCATTCAGATATGGCAGCAAGAGTTGAGCACCTGCTGAGGGCAGACACGCCGAGAGGAGCCTATTGACCAGAGCCTCATGGAGCTGTTTCTCCCCTTTGCCATTATGGTCTGCTGGTTTACTTGCCTTTCACTCCGGCCCAGAAAACAAGGGTGATGAGAAGAGGGAGCAGTAGTTTTCTCTGCCTACTTGCTCACTGGCTCTCTGCTGTCAAAGAACAATGTAGTAGCAAAGATGGTGGCAGCTGGTGGCCATGGTGGTAAGAAGGCAGATCCACCTAGTGATGGAGTCTATTGAGGATGTTTTGGCCAAGGACCTTCAAGACACAGAGCCACTACCTTGTCGTCCACTCTCACATCTAAGGCAGCTTACATAGGCTTCCTCTTCTCCATGTTATCCTCATGACAGTCCGGTGAGATCAGGTGGCTTAGAGTCAGTGACTGGCCCAAAGTCTCCCACTGAGCTTCATGGCCAAGTGGAGGCTAGAAACCAGATATCTCATGTCCCAGTCCAACACCATACACTACACTATGGCTCCCCAGAAATATGTGGAAATTTAGTAATAATCGTTAGAATATATTTACATCTGATGGAAGGCAATGCTAGCCAATTAATGTTTCATTCCAATCACTTCAAATAAAATAAATTCTTCAATAAAGTGGCACTCCACCCCTCATCGTTCCAAATTGGGAGCTGCTCTTCAGTTAGAAGCAGATATTCAAGGTGGGAAAAACAGAGACAGGGAAATGGCTGGTGCTTTTTTCATGAGCTTTCTTGCTGTCACTCTCTCACGCATGTATCTAAAAATGGCAATCAAAATGAAGTTCCAAATGTTCAACAGAGCAGAGGGCTAACCCAAAAGCAAGACAAAGGCCTATCAGGGGATCATTCCCAATTAATTTCTCGGTTCTCACAAGTTCATTCTCTAAAATATAAGCAATCCCTCTTCAATTAATTATTCAGTTAATCATTCATCGTTTTCCCCATTCATTCCATTCGAAATAAAATGAAGTACAACACAATTCGGGGAAGGGGGCAGTCAAATGTTTAGTGGAAGGTGGGAAGGGTTGAAGCTGCGAAAGAGAAGGTAGATAAAAGAGAGCAAGGAAGGAGGATAGGAAAGAGAGTTGGGGAGAAGGCTGGAAGGAAAGGAGGGAAGGCTAGATCTGGGGATGAGGACAGGGAAGCAGAAAGATGGAACAAGGATCCGGCAGCTTGAAGGACACAGGGGGAGCTTAGAAAGAGAAGGAGGAACCAGAAGCAGGTACTGTGTGGGCACAGGACCAGTATCAAGGGTGCATATAGTCGGGCCCCTGCCAAGGGGCCACAGCACAGCAGAGACCCACTGGGCTTGTTTCTCCATTTCACCCGGAAGCCTCCTTTTTCACCTACCTCTTGATCCGACCCAGATAATGGTGTGGAGGGACAGAGAAGCAGCAGGTGGCCCTGGTGGCTTGCTTGGCTCTGGGCAGAGCATACAAAAAAGACAATAGCGAGGGTGAGCAAGAGCTGTTGTAGACAGTGGCAGTGGGAGGGAGCCTTGCCCAGGTGCCCTCAGATCCCTTGCACTAGGAACCCACTACTCTCCACATCTCCACTCAAGGGCAGAAGTCACTCAATGACTAAGGGGAGGCTCATCCTGTACCCAGAAGACCTAACAGAAGTTGTTAGCAGAAAAGTGGGATACCTGGAGAAGGAGATTGGGAAACCTCTTGGTGCAGGCCTATGTAACAATGCCAGCTGCAGTTACAATTCTTGTCTGGCTGTCCTTGTCATTTAGACCAATCGACATTAATGGGTTTGGCTAACAAGGGACTTTTCCTGTTGTTTTGCTTTCCTCGCAGTGCAAGTAACATTTAAGGAAGTGCAGACTTACAAAGTCTGCTTAGTGCCTAAGAAAATATATATTACATTCTACTTAGAGATAAGCTCCCTCTCTGCCCTCTGTGTCTGTACAGGAGGGCAGAAAACACATTTGCCCTCTCTCAGTCAAGTATGCCTTTCCCTCACCCACTTCTCTCCCCCTCCATTTCTCTTTCAAGCCTAAAATTGCCTCCACCTTAATTCAGTACATCCCACAAGCTTTGCAAAAGAGAACTGCCTTTGCCTGCATCTCAAAGACCAATAATGATGGAGCAAGACTGACTCTCTGGGAGGAAAATCCCACAGTTTTAGTGCCACTCTCAAAAAGGCCCTGCTTCATGTGACTAACCATGATGTATCAGGCTCTGGATCAAATGCAACAGGTTCTCCTGGAATTGACTGACGCGTTCTTGCCATCTATTGCCTTGGGTTCCTTTGTCGTATCATATTCAGCTAAAAGCTCCATTCATAAAAGGATTCCACTGCAATGGAAAATACACGGTTCTAATTTAATAAGCTGAAGGTGGAAATTGTCAAACAATGCTAACAGCTTCCCTGAATGTCAAAGAATAGATGAGCTGATGAATAAAAGAGGGAGAGAAGAAAGCAAAGGCTCGGCTTCCAAATGGAAACCTCCAGGGTTTCTCCTGCCTACAAGACAAGCAATCTCCGAGATTACATAATGGCTGTAAATTTAGGATGAAAGCTATGCATGGTTGAGTGTCTATTGACAGGCGCAGCATCTTTCACAATCCATCCTCTCTCCTGGACAGAGGACTTCTGTTTATCTTCTGACTGCAGACAGCAGCCCTTGAACACAGCTGATGCTCTTAGCATTGTATTACAAAGCATGGTAAAACTGAACTTGGCAACATCAGATTAAGTTAAAGGTGCAACTTCAGCCTTTATTCACTCGCTTTCCATGCTCCATTTACGTTCCAGGGGTTTGGAACTGCACCAGGCACGAATAAATCTGACAGTTTCGTTTTGACTCTGATCTGGCTACTCAGAATCTCAGCTACTGTTACTGGCATTTCCATTTCCCATATGCCTCTATCCTCAGCTTGAATTTTGCTAAAGATTGGCCCCTGAGTTATTAAGGTACAAACTAGGGCTGAAGTGAAAAGGCATGCTGTTTTGTGAAAGCCTTAGAATTGAGTGGGGGGGGGAGGGTATTTTACTGATTTATCTAAGATTGTTGTGAAGAGAACTTTGAACAATTTTACTTTATTATCCCTGATTTGCCCTTTGCAAAGTCATCAAAAACTCCAGCACGATGAGCTACGTACGATGATTTCGTGCATCGTTCCCAATTGGCTGGGTTTATAGTTGAAGAATAAAGCCTTTGGGCTGATGAACCATATAGAAATATAATAAATAAATACATAAATAAATAAACACATAGGATTAAGTGGCCACTGAGACCATGGGCTAGTTGCAAGGAACAGTTACCTGGCAGTCATGGCCTTTTCAGAGTTTCCCCACCATAAAATCACTGGGCTGAATTCAGGCTTAGACATGGTGAGAGCACACTGCTTGGCATCCCTGGGACTCGCTTGCCCCATTACGTCATGTCTCACATAATTCACTTGCCCCATTGATTTCCATGAGACTACTCCAGAGGTAAGCAGTTTGGAGCCCCTCCAAGATGTTTCCCAGCCTCTGGATATGCTGGCTGGTTCTGACGGGACTTGTAGTCAAAAATGTCTAGAAGGCTCCAGGCTGAGGTTGCCTATCCCTGTAAAAGTTTGTGGAGGATAGGTCTGCTGAGGGCTAGTCCTGATGGATAGGGCCACCGATAGGGCTAGACCTGATGGATCTATGCCAACTCTGGGATCAGAGGCAGCATGTCTATGTACACCAGTTATGCGGAAATGTGTGCAAGGGCGTACTGTTGCACCCATGTCCTGCTCGCAGGTTTCCCATGAGCAGCTCTTTTGGCCACTGTGCACAAAGAATGTTGGACATGCATCCTAGGCCTGATGCAGAAGACCCCGGCTCTTCTTATTTATGCTACGTGCTACTAAGCCAGGGTAATTCATTGTTAAGGCTGAGAGTGAACAATTGGCCTAAAGTGAATGAGCGCTGTGGCTGAGCGGAGACTAGAACCTCAATCTCCTGCATCCCAGTCCAACACTCTAACCACTACACTACACTGGCTCTCAATCTCAGTAGAGCATTCGAGTTCTTCATCTTCAGCTTCTACTTCAGCATAGACTTGAATGATGCTTATGTTGATAGGTTTTCCACAAATTCTGATTGTTATGATTTGGCTGGATTGTACATTATAGTCCCTTACTGCTTGTGCTACATCTTGACTCAGTATTAGAGACAGTCCATTCTATTCTATTCTATTCTATTCTATTCTATTCTATTCTATTCTATTCTATTCTGCGAGCCCTTTCTACTTGCCCAGCAGAAGAAAATTCTCCTTGTCTTCAAATGATCTGGAAAAAACCAATCGTGTCAAAAATGATCTGGAAGAACTTTTCCTTGTTGGGAAAATAAAACTAACATTTCTAAGGAAAACGTTTGGCCCTTCCTACTCTGTTTTTGGCCCTTCCTACAAGTAGGACACCCCCCCCCCCACATCAGCCTTTCCTAGATTACATTTCTGCACTTGGACTGAAAACGGTTCTGCATCTCTGTGCCAGAGGCTTGGGCCAAATGCCATGCAATACACCAAGTGAGCACAAGCAGCGGGTGCAAGTCCACTCAATTCTGCATCCTTTTGGACTCCAGCAGGATGGTGCCAAATACCTGTTGGTCTTTTGGTAGAACTATTTTTTTCACTTCGCTTTTGCCAATTCTGGCTTATACAGCCACTTCCCTTTCTGCAGTTGCTGTTTCGGCACCATTTCCTTCCTCATTTGTGATCCCAGCCAAGCAGGCTTAATTGAATGAATGGTCTGATTTTTCAGAGCAGCCAGAAGGAGGAAGCTGATCAGATCTGCCTGCATGATGTGGTTCCTGAAGGGGAGTTGAGCAAGTTGGAAGCATATCGATATGATACATGCCAAGAAGTGAACATGTTCACACACAGAAAGCCCAACATGCATCAGTAAAGTCATTTGTGAAAATCTGTGCAGTTTTGGCATAGCCTGACTGCATTTTCTGTCGATGCATATCAGCCAAGCCAGCTTAGATGCAGCTGGTTGTATGATTTACACACAGGGGTGCTGGTGGAAGAACAGATTAGACATTTGCCAGTTGGCACTTCAGATGCCAATCCTTACAGACAACCCATCTAATTATGTATATCAAGCCTTCTTTTCAGCATCTTGGACTGATTCTATTTTTAGGCTGTGGTGTGATCTCAGATCAGATGTTCCATGCTTAATTCATCAACAATTATCCATGGAAATATCATAATATAAAATCATTTCAAAGCTTAAAAATATTGCCTTGGGTGAAGAAAAAACCACATTCCCCCCCCAAATTTAAGAACTTAAGGACAGCAATGCTGCATCAGACCAAGAGTTCAATAAGCCCAGAATTGCATGCACACAGTATCCAGCCAGCTACTCAGCTGCACAAACAGGGCAGGAGTGCAACAGCATCCTTCCACCCATGTTCCCCAGCAGCTGGCGTACAGAGGCACACTGCCTCTGGTACTGGAAGCATCACATACACATCAGGACTGGGGTTTAGCCATTGGAGGCCTTATCTTCCATGAATGCATCTAATCCCTTTTTAAAGCCATCAGTTGGCTTGGAGAAGTCACTCAGTGGAATCTGTCATTCTAGCATTTGCTAACCACTGCTCCTACTTGCCCCAGTCATGGAAAGCAAGCTGGGACAAGAGGAAGTTCACTGAGGCTCATGCGACAATGGCTGTGCAACCGGCAACTTTCCTCTGCGTCCACAAAGGGGCAGCTTGCACAGTGGTCACACCGGGCTGCATTCCTGGCAATCTCCTTGCAAACCTCACTTCCTCCTGAGGACCCTGCAAATGTGAGCATGCCCAGCAGGAGCTTGGACTCGTGGCGGTAGCAAAGTGGACCGGAGTCCAGGGAGCTGAACTCAGGGAATCTGACACGTTCCTACTTCCAAAACAGATTCCTCGCACATTACACACATTACATAAACACGCATTTTGGTAGGTAGTTCTATGGTTTAACTATGTATTGTGTGACAAAGTACTTCTTTTTTTATATGTCCGGACCAGTATTCAGGTTCACGGGATGAAATGTGTTCATTTTCTCCACACCACACGATTTTGCATGCCTCTGTCATGTCTCTCCATGCTTCTTTTTTAGGTATGGTCACCAGAACTAGACACAATATTCCAAGTGTGATCACACCAGAGAACTGTGTAAGGAGTAGGATATTAGCAGTTTTATTTTCAGTTCCTTTTCCTAATTATACCTAACATAAAGTTTGCTGTGTGCAGAGTAGCCACACACTGGTTTGACCTTTCGATCAAGTTGTCCACCATAACCCCAAGATCTCTTTCCTGGTCAGCCAACGCTAGTTCAGATACCATCATCTTATATTTGAAATTAGGATATTTTGCTCTAATGTCCATCCCAGGTTTCCACTGAGCTGCATTTGCTATTTTGATGCCCCCTTTCCCAGTTTGGAGAGATCCTTTTGCAGCTCCTCAACCCCCTTTTGTTTTAACCTCTCTATATCATTACGTGACACCAGCAAACTTGGCCACTTCAATTTTCACACCTAACACCAAATAGATGATGAATAAATTGAAAAGTATAAGTCCTAATATTGATCCCTATAGGACCATACTGTTCACATCCCTTCAGTAGGAAGATTTACAATTTATTCATACTGTCTACTATCTCTTTTATAAACAGTTCCTGATCCAGAAGAGGATTTATTTCTCATTCCATGCTTCCAGACTTTGTTCAGGAGTCCTTAGTAAGGAACTTCATCAAAAGCCTTTTGGAAATCCAACTAAGCATTTTGCATGAGGTCATCCCTATCCATATGTTTACTGACATTCTATCTAGCTCTAATGATTCATTTATTTTCAATTTGTTAGTAAAACTTTACTAAAAAGTTAGTAAAGAACTTCATATGTGGTCACCACTTCCTGCTTCAGCTGCCACAAGTCTTCAAAATAGGCAGACAATTTACCAAGTGGCCTACATGCCCATGAAATACGCACCTGTCTTCTGAGACCAATGATTGAATGTCCTACCACTACAGGCCCTCCCCGCATGCCCCAAGGGCACACCCAGAGGATGAGAGGAAATTTATTATCTTCTGAGAAATGGCTCCTTACTAAGGGATTGTTCCTTTTTCCTCAAAATGATGTCCTCCTTCCTGCAGACCTCGTTCATCATCACAGCAGACAAGCTGTCACCCTGGGATTGGGGCACTGCTGTTAGGTGCCTGAAGGTTCTGTCCACCAACCTCTCCTAGCTTATCCAGCTTGGCAACCTTGGCTTCAAGGGAATCAGATTGTCCCCTGAAAGCCAGAAGCTCATTACACCAAGCTCAGACCCACAATTTCTGTCCAGTTGCTAGATAGTCCTATGTGGGGAACTCAGAGCAATGCATTGGATAGTCCCCACAACCCTGTGAGCTTTCTGCCTCCATAACTAATTTTGTCTGTTTTATTGCTAGTATTGAGCTTGTTTACCTCAAAACAAGGCCTCGGCAAGGGGCGGCATAGAAATGTTTTAATAAAATAAAAAAAATAAAAACAGGTCATTGTAATAAGTAAATCCCACTTACCTTCTTGCACAGGTGCATAGCTTGCTGATGCTTCTCACTGGGGTTCAAATGCCCAGTCCCTGGTGCGTTTCATACCTGGAAAAAAATACTGAGAACAAACGATACTTTTTTTCCACATTTATTTCCAGTCTGTTTTCTGCTAATTCATTCTCCTGCCCCATGACTGCTACACTGAGAAACAAAGCTTTAGCATCCATATCCATTTTTCTCTAGGGACCTGCAAAAAATTGATTTCACTTCACAGATCATCCAAGCATGTCCTATAGACAACCCTGAAGATAGAGCGCATGTTTCTCCAAAAAAGGTTTCACACATTCCCAAACTTGCATTCCAAACATTGAGTTGTTGTTGTTTTTTTATGCTCATTTCTCAGTGAAGGAAGAGTATTTTTGAAAAAGACACACAGAAATGTGTGAAATTTGAAATGTGCACTTTTCCCCATTCAAACAACCCTCCCACCCAAAAAACCCAATTGCAAATAAAAAAGAAAGCAAGGCAAACCAAATTCAAAACTGAGGTTCAGAGGATTTCAGCAAGCTTAAATATCCCTAATTCTCCCACCCTAATTCTGCTTTAAAAACCAGAACTCACATCCTGCTTGATTGTTAGATGGCATGGGAATGTAGGAACATAGGAAGATGCTTTCTGCTGAGGTAGTCTATGCAATTTTCAGGACCAGAAGCACCTTGAACTGCTTGCACTACCCTTCACCAAGCAGTGGCACAGAAAGTAGGACTCAACAGGGCTTCTCCTTCACATGGCCATATTCCAGGTCCCCACGGAACGTATTTATTCATTTAGCTTGTTCATGGCATAAATACCTTGCTTACTTGAGAGAAAAGTGTGGCTATCTTACTCCCACTCCTGACAAACAGAGGGGCTTGTACCAAGCGGAAAACAAGAATGGATCTTGCATAGGTCACATCACAGACATCCCAAAGGGTGTGTGAAAATTACTGCATTTAAACTCTTGTATCCTGGGTTGCCATTTAAGCCACACGGAGCTCAGTTCAAATGCTCATTTCCAGTTGAGGTAGCAATTACCTTTTCACAAACAACTCGAATACATTTGGGGTGGGGCAGGAGGTTAATGTTTATATCAGTGCCCTGGCTGGCTGCCACAAGAATTGAATTGTGCTTGATTGCCCAACACCACCACCACAAGCCCAGACTTTGGCTTTGGACAAGGAATTGCATGCTGCAATCCTTCATGTAATGAAGGTCGCTGCTTGCATCTGAAGTCCCCAGTGTATGCAATATGACAGTGTTCCCATTGGCCACAGAAATATGGGGTCCCCCATCCCTGACAAACGAACATAAGGCTTCTTCTGGTGATGTCAAGGGCAGGACTGCTCCTCCTCTGGCAGACATGGAGTTCCCAGTGAGGATTTGTCTTACCAATTATAATAAATTATCATGTATTCATTTCTGTACTACCCAAGCTTATTGTCAGTTCACAACAATTCACATAATTACAAGCACAAATAGAGATGTTAATACCACTACAGGCTTCCAACTGTGAAACAATTTAAGCAGCTAAAAATAATATCAGTGAAAACACTAGACACGTTTAAAAAACAAATGACATGCATACCTGTTCCGACCATGGCACCTGTCCCAGCCACGGCATGCTAATTTAGGTTCAAGGTTGCTTAGGAAGAAGCTTGTGTCAGAGATGATGTACAGTTTACTAAACATGGTGATGAAATTTGGATGTAGATGATCAAGAAGCAAGCAAAGGAAAGCTCCATTCACCTTCTCTGGGGTACCTGTTCCCTGAATAGGCCAGGATTGCTCCGGTGGGCCTCCAAGTAGACAAGCAACATATAATTTCTTTCCTCCAGGCTGAGAATGAAAATCACCTCTTGCCATAAATTTTATACAGTTCTTCTCTCCCAGGATTGCAGAGCTTGCTAGGATACACCCGGACTCTTCCCCCTTTTCCTGGGAACAAAGCTGCTTCAGTAATATAAACAGGACTGTTCTCAGTTCAAAGGCATGACTTATCTATAGAATGCATAGTGAAGGAAACTGGAAGGCCAGGATGTTTGGTGCTCTTTGGAACAAGCTTGACATGTTTTCTAGAATGGATTTGGCTTTTGGACACTGGGAAAGTTCACTACACTCCCTGCTATACCTCAGTAACCTTCTCACCTTTCTTCTGGTAGATCTTGTACAATATGATGACGTACACCATGGCATGAAATATCATTGAATGCCTGAGAGGAGAAAGCAGTCTTAATCTGGTACTGAAGAGATTAAGCTGGTGCAGGCATGTCGCAGGTAGGAGAGCATTCCCTTTTTTTCCCCTTTTCTTTTTGTGAGGGGACACTGCTAAGAAGGCTTCGTTGCAACCTCTGAAATTCCTTGGAGGTGGCACTTGGAGAAAGACCTCAGATGTTGACAGCAGTGTCCAGGTAGTTCCAGGTTCAGATAAGCATTGTGTCAGCTACTGCATTCCCAAATGGGCAGAGCCACCTCTCTGTCTTTCCCCTTCCATCTTTCCCAGAGACAGTGGATTTTAATGCAGGAATTCATCACCCTTGCCAGACTCCTGAACCTGCTTGCCCAGGTTTTCTGAAATTAGCTGGGAACAACATGAAATTAGGCCAACAGCCATGGGATAGCTCACTTTTGGCTGTTTTGGGGAGCATAATTTCATTTTCATTGATTTTTGACATGTTCACACCCCCAAACAGAAATATGGAGAATTTTACAGCAAATCTCTCCTGTCCCTAAGCTTTTCACATTGACAAAATTTGTTATAAAAATGCACATTTCAAATCAAAACACATGCTCATGCTTTAGTCAATAAAGAAACATTTTTTTTTTCAAATATGCACTTTTCCCACATCAACAACAAAACTTATTATTGGGGACCCAAAAAAGGTGGACTGAACAGAGAAAAATGTAATTTGAGGATTACTAATGCTTGTTATTCTTAGGGCTCCAGCACCTTCCCTGGGAGCTTCCAAAGATTAAATTTCTGAAGGTGGTTTATGGATACCTCTCATCTTTAATGCAGGCAAAGAGGAATGTGTGTATGGTGAAATACAGGATTAGAAACTTCTTTTCCACAGCAGTTTCTTTTCTCTTCAATTGAATGAGAATGGTCCAAAATAATACAGAAGGAATTTTCAGCACAGTGCTACTTTGGTGCCATCACAGAAGGGCAAGGGGAGGGGGAGGAGATGCTGCCCAGGTGTCGTGAGCTCGGAGTCCCCTCCCAAATGAGACAAACACTTCTCATTTAGATTATTAGAAGACAATTAGATTATCTGAAGATTAATAGACAATTATTAGAAGAGTCTTTATTCCATACAGAAACAACATATTCACAGGCCTCGAAACACACACACCAGGTGGAACGTTGACCCCTCGCTTGGTTCCGCTTCACCCAGCCTTGCTTATGACCCCTTCGGGGCGGGTCTCTGGAGGGGGGCATGCTATGGAAGCTGGCACACTGATGTGCTTCCCAGTGAGCCCCGAATTGGTCCATCTGGCAGATGCAACAATGGGTCCTTGCGCCCACATCTCCTGGGGTGTTAAGTTCTCTGCCCGAGAACCCCTCTCCAGCCTGTTTCCTGCTGTCTTCTTTGCCACCACCAGGAAGGAGCGGGGCTCTGTGGTTGTCCTTGAAGTGCTTTGATCCAGAGCTGGCTCGGGCTGGCTCACTGGGAGGGTTTGGGCACCTGGGTTCTCGCCAGTCTAAACAACTCCAATATCAGGGTGAGAACTCTGAGCCACCGCTGGTTCAGTTACCCCCTCTCCTCCTCCGAGTCTGAGCCATCTTTCCCACAAAGCCCTCCATCTCTTGTGGATGCCTGGGAATCTCATACAAGCATGTGAACACAGCACCAAGGGAAATGCAAAACGGGGCTGGGGGAGCAGAAGAGGTTTGTTGGCTGTGTCCTTGCCTGAGGACTGCTCCAAGAAAATAACTCCCCACCCACCAAACTAGCAGGTTCCTAGGGGAACCCCAGGTGCTGTCGTTCTAGGAAGAAGCTGAAGTTCTCCAGAAGGAATTTCTGAGCACCTTCCCAAAACTGTAAGTACCAGTGAATAAGATCATTATGAAAATGGATGTGATCTTGCAGTATATATACACAAGATTAGATGAGAGTGAGACCATTAGCTAGGCAAAAGGGAGTCTTGGTGATGGTGAGCAAAGAGAGCTAATAAGCCTTTCCCTTAATAACCTTTAATATGCATTCAGTCGCAATCACAGATTTTCATTTCTAGCAATGGAATGCATGTAGGTACCTTTGAGAATATCACAGGAAGCTGCCGTATCCCAGGAGACCACAGTGTAATGTCCACGTATTCCGGCATTATGGACCCAATGAATTATTGCCCTGTTCCATCAACCTGGCTATTTTTATTTCCAGCTTAGAATTGTTCACGGAAATCACTCTGTAGGGAACAGAATATTTCTTCAGAGCTGACTATCACACCTTGGAGAGTATTTCAAAATATATTCTGTAAAATGGAACTGTTAAACTGATTTTTAAAAGTCATGTTAATATCCAGGTTGCCAAGCTATTCGTAGGGAAAGGCCCACGTGCTCTTTTCTCATTTGCTATAGGGAATTTCAGAGTCGGTGCTGGATAATGAGTCACCGTTGTGACTCAAAGTTCAGTCAGGGAAGGCTAACATTCTCTGCAGGACAAGATTTAATTGGGAAAATGTCAAGCGGACATTCTTCATTTCCTAATTTTGTAAAATTCTCATTAATAAGAATTTCAAAAGGATCATTTCGAAGTGGATGTCTTAATCACACAGAATTTCAAGTCTTCAGACCATCTTGTTTTCATATAACATTCCATGGCAAACCCTTTCTCATTTTTCTTCTCACTCAGGTCATATGAGGCGTGATGCTGAATTCAGGAATGTGTTTAATAGGACTGCATCTCCCTGCAACCCCCTTAACAAGAGCAGCTTATGGGGAAATGAAGAGAAGTAGGATCAAGGACACACTGTGGAGGGAGAGATAACTTTTTCTGATGTGGTACAGTCCTGCCAAGAGTACGGAGGAGGGCAACAAAAATAATAGGGGGCTGGAGCAGCTCCCCTATGAGGAGTGGGTGTGACAACTGGGACCGTTCCACTTAGAAAAGAGACAAGGAAGGGGAGACATGATAGAGGGGTTTAAAATACTGCACAGTGTGGAAAAAGAGGAGAGGAAGACAATTTTCGCACCCTCCCATAACACTCAAGCCCAGGTTAATGCAATGAAGCTGACTGAGGGAGGTTTAGGGCAGAGAAAAGGAAGCACATGGCTTAAACTATGGAATTTCCTGCCATGGGAAGTAGTGATCACCACCAGTTAGGATGGGTTTCAAAGGGGATTGGACAGGTGTTCATGGAAGAGGAAGCAATCAGTGGCTACATGCTTCCTCCTTAGGCAAAGGTGGCCTGCCTGCATGTACCTGTTGCTGAGAGGATTGGACAAAAGGAGGTCTTGCACCCGTCCTATTTGAGGGATCCTTTGGGCAGCTGGTTGGCCACCATGTGCATGGAGTGCTGGACTAGATGGAGCTTTGGTCTGATCCAGCATGGTGTGTCTTGTGTTCTTATATTCATATGTAACCCCCACTCCCTTTTCACCCTTATTTTAGATCTCAAAGCCTGTCCTTTCCACTCACAGAGACAGCTCTACAGGTGGAAAGGGGACCCTGCTCTCTCAAGTTACAGTCTCCCCAGGGGGATTCTTTCAGAGTCACAGAAGGCACTTGATCCAATCAAGATTCTGTGCCCAGTCAGAATGCCTCAGCTATTGGGTGGTATATAAATGAATCAAATCAAATCAAATCAAATCAATCAGTCCATGGGAGGATGTGGTAGAGAGGTCACCTTGGAGGAGGGAGACATTTCGGAACAGCAGGGTGGAAGATGAGGAGCGTTCCCTGACCCCATCAAAAGATAAAGACTAAATGAGTGGAGTCTGGCCTTCAGGCAGCAGGAACCACCCTGAGGGTGGAACCGGAACCTTTTTGGAACAAAGGCACAGAAGCGAATGTTTCACTTCTAATTCAGCTCTTCACATGGCCAGGCAGGTGTTGGAAGAGCCCCAGTTCAAATCTTGCCATAAAGTCATCAAGATGCCTCCAGCAGGGCTTCTCCCTGCCTTCACACTGTGAGAACAATGATGCTGCCGTACCAAGCAGATGAAAGTAGGGCTGAAAGAAGTTGCTGGGGTCTGACCATTCTTTCTTAAGATGCTGACATTCCTCTATATACCAGCAGTTTTCCAGCATTCCTTAGTTTGCCATGCTCCTTTCCCCACACCTCCAGGTGGGCCTCACTTACTCTTCCACCCTGATCAGTAGTTTCCAGTGGCTGGCACAATTTCTTCCCCATTTTACAAGTTCAAAATGGCTCTACAAAGGCTAAATTACAGGCAGTAAGAGCTTTGGTCTAAAACATGCTGGTATCTGGAGTATTTAGCCCCAGCCCTTTGCAATGACCTGCCCCCCTTGCCTTAGGCCCCACCCACCACCTACATCTATGCTAATAACATGGAGAGGCAAGCAGGACCGCACCCACGAATGCGCCACCCTGGCCGTGCCCCATAAGTTGCTGGACGCACTGCAAGGTCTGGAACATGGGCACCTCTATGGTCTCAAACCCTGTGCAAGCAGTTTGGAAGCAAGAGGAGGGCAGGTCACCATCCCCCTGTAGGCATTTAGGATATTCTTGGGGATCATAAAGCTAAACATAGAATTGGGTCAGTTTGGGAACTGGACTCCCTCCAAGGTTGGATCCAGGCTATGAGGGCCTTCAGGCAAGGCACCCGCAGTGGGTTCCCTTCTTCAGCTGATCTACCTTCTCTCCTACCCATCACCAGCTGCTCTTGCACCTCCTCCCCGTGGCTCCCATGTGCAAGAAAGGCAGAGAGCCAATGGGCAGAGGCATGAGCTGCTCCCTGCACTCACCGCCCTCCCCATTGCCTGGGCCAGAAGGACCTGCAAGTAAGCAGTGGTCAAGAGACAGAATGACTCCACAGAGCTTTTTTGCAACGGCTCCCTGCTGGGGTGGAGTCCCTCAGGGGTGCCCGTCCTTGCCTTCTCCATACATCAGCCATGACCTCAACTCAGAAATCTCACCAGAGATATAAGCCAAAGGCAAGCTGACTTTGAAGGCTTTACTGCTAGAGCCTGCTGAATCCCATACAGGCTCAGCGACAGTCCAGTCTCCTCCAGGACAAATGACCATGGTTGATTTCATTCCATTTATTACCTTTGTATGCCACCCCATAATCCATAGGGCTCTCTGGGTGGCTTAGAATAGGACAAAAAATACATAGGCCATAAAAATACAATAATACATTAGAGCAATACAATCATGCAATACAATATTTAACTGTGAGCAATACAGTATCAAAACAAGCCTTAATACAATAATATAACACATAATACAATACATGATACAATATAATATACATAATATAAATAATAGGCCAAAGCCTTTTTGTTTTCCCAATGTTTTAAGACCTGACTGTTTTAATTGGGGTTTTATTATTGCTAAATTGTAGGGCACTGTGTTTTAATTTTATTTTTCTTTTCTTACATTTTGTATTGTTAAACTGTCCCAAGACTTTGATAATGGGACAGTCTACAAAACTTTTAAATACATAAGAAAGAAGATATAGCTATAACCCTCCCTACAGACAAAGCCCAATTATCCATCCGGAAAGTTGATCTGGGGTGTTTTGGTTTCTGGCCATTCTAACTCTTCCTCTTCCACAGCCGGATACTGAACCTGAGTCACAGCTTGCATTGGCTCGATTTGCAACAAGGTCATCTCTCTACGGATGCCTTCACTGGGAAAAGATGCTCCAGAATACATACAGAGGGCTTTGTGGGGAGGGTGAGATGTGAAAAGGAAAAAAAAATTGCATAGAACAGACTTTGAGGTAAGAAAAGGAGGAAATCAGAGGACTTGGGCCTGGCATATCCACCCATCCCTAATTTATATTCATGCGTAAGAACTCCCAAATGCTATTGTAGCTGACCCTCAAAGCATCTCAGAGTGTGTGTTGAGCTAAGAGAATCCAATCAAACAAATGGGAAAAAATGATAAATTTCAAACTGTGGGATGCAGGGAGAGGACGTGAAGAAAATAAATGTTCTTTTCCAAGAAAAAATCCAACATCTAAATGCATTAGTGCACTTGATCTTAGCCCAAAGACTGAGAAATGATTCATATCATTAATAAAATGAAGCAATCTCTCTGCTCTCTCAGCAGCAAAGTGAGAACTTTTGAAACAGGTAGGCAAGCCACCTAAAAAGAAAGAAATGGCAGAAATAAGAAAAGGACATCGGAAATGAGCAAAAAGTGCTGTGGAATCAGAAACTCCAAGCCACACCAAATTCAGAGATGAAACTTACTGCATTCTCTACAGCTGCATACATGCATCTTTTGGGTATGATCTTTCAGGTGCCAGCTGACATGTGCAAGAACCCCCCCCCCCCCCCCCCGAAAAAAAGCATCCAGTTGGGTGCTTTGATCAGTAGGTGGTGCTGCAGCTCTTTGGTTGCGGCATCTAGTGCATGAGAAATATGCAGCAGTTGGGGAAGGGCTGCAACTTGGTGGCAGAGGACATCCCTTGGATGGGCGAGCATCCATTTTCAACTCCTGGTTCCTCCAAGGAGTGTTCTGGTCAGAAGTGTTGGGGACTGGTCAGGTGAGCCCCGCATTTGAACCTTGTTAAACAAGAGAGCATTCCATTGGAGCACAGGGCTGAAGAGGTGGTGTACTACCAACCTTCTATGGCTTAAAACGGTTCCTGCTGGTAGCTAAGCTTCAGCAGACGCATCCTGCCCTTCTGGAACAGGCCTGAGTGCCACAGCAAAAGATGCATATGACAAAGAAATATGGCGAGAGACACCAGGTACATGAGTTTCCATGCAAATGGTAGAAAACTCTGAGCCAAACTGATTTTAAAGGACAGCCTACACATTGTGGGCATCATAGAAATTTGGAGGAATGGAAAGAAATCCTGCAATGAAGACCCTATAGGAAGGTCTGAGAAGCACTGGAGGAAATACGGCTGTGTATATGCAAAGAGCACAGCATTCAGCAGACTAGGAAGCCACTCTTCCAGAAAAATGCTCTGGGTGACAATGTCAGGCTCCAATCCTCATTAAGGACTAGGGACATGCTATCACCCAGAAGCTGAATCAACTATGGAATTCAAGGTGCGTGGTCACCACTTTGGATGGCTTCAAAAGAGGTGTGAAGAAATTCCTGGAGTAGAAAACTATCAAATGACTGCTTGTCCTGATGGCCATGTGACACCTCCAATATCAAAAGCAGCACACTGGGAAACTTGGGTGGGAGGTGCTGTTGCCCCAAAGTCCTGCTGGTGCATTTCCTGCGGGCAGCTGGTCAGCCCTCACATGAACAGATGCTGGCTCACATGCCTCTTCGTATGTTGGTTCTCAGAGCAATCACTTGTTGCTAGTCGCAAAGTCGTGCCGGACCCATCGCGACCCCATGGACAACATTCCTCCAGGCCTTCCTGTCCTCCACCATCCCCGGAGTCCACCTAAGCTCACACCAACTGCCCCAGTGACTCCATCCAGCGACCTCAAGTTCCTTCTTGCCAGGAACTAAGACTTAGGAGAGAGGTTTTAGCCTGTGTGAATGGGGGTAAGGAAATCATACAAGAGCTGGGAAACCAGCAAGCTCTCAATGGATGGAAGGAAGTGGTGGGACCAGGGTGAGGCCAGTCAGGGAAATGCCACAGAGCCAAAGGTGGCAGCTGGGCCTGAGCTTTCTCTCCCCTATTCTATGCCAGTCCTTCTAGTTAAGCATCTTATTTCCACTTGCTACAAAGAAAACCACCTATAGCCCAGGAAAGGAAACACCTGTACTTATTTCCCAGCAACTGGAGTTGAAAGGCATACAAGTACTGAGCCACGGTGGCTATCTTGGTTGGTAACCATTGATAACCTTTGGTCAATCCCAGATTGAAACAACTGGCGGTCCTGGACTAGGAGACCTTGGGAGGCCTGAACTTAATAGAATCTGATCATGAGCAACAAAACCTTGTCCTCTTCTTTATCTACTCAATGAAAGTAGAACATTGTTGTTGTTCTTCCTACTTGCAAAGTTCTGTCTGACCCATCACAACCCCATGCACAACAATCCTCCAGGCCTTCCTGTCCTCCACCATCCCCCGGAGTCCACCCAAGCTCACACCAACTGCCTCAGTGACTCCATCCAGCCACCTCATCCTCTGCCATCCCCTTCTTCTTTTGCCCTCAATTGTTCCCAGCATCAGGCTCTTCTCCAGGGAGTCCTTTCTTCTCATTAGGTGGACAAAGTACTTGAGTTTCATCTTCACGATCTGGAGTGATCACTGCTGTTGCACAAATTTCCCCTCCATCTACTGCATTCAAAATGTGCGGATTTCTGCACCTGCAAAAACCTGAGGGGAGAGGGCAGAATTTTTTTAGAATAAAAAGTCATTTTTGTACACATTTCAACATTCCCTCCCTGCAAATCAATCAATCAATCAATCAATCAATCAATCTAAGTTCTATTCATTGCTACCAGTAAGAATCTGTGTATCGGATCGACCTGCTACAGTTGAGCAGAGGAAACTGAACTGAATTTTCCAGTGCCAAATAGGTGGCGCCCATTGATTTCCATTTCACTCCCTACACCCCATGAAGTTCACATACATCCCTAATAAGCTACAAATAGAGCCCAGTTCTAACAAGCAACAAAATCCTGATCAAGTCAAAATGCATGGAGGAGGAAGAAGATGGACTGCGTCAGTGGTTCTGTCCCCGCAATGTAGGACAGCATCTGAGATGGGGGGCCTATGCTTATACAGGGTCCCTCTCCCTTCTTTATTTTTCCCAGCTGATCAAGTGAAGAAGTTTCTCGCTACAGTCCTGATTATGTTAATACAGGCCAGCCTGACTGGCTTTGGGTTACAAAAGGAATGTTGCAGAGGTACTGAGCAAAAGGCATCCAGGAAGCTGGATTAGCTGGCATCCAGGAAGTTGGGAAGCCAGCTAATAGAGAGGTTACCATTCATGCCAAGAGGCTGATTCCAAACTAGATCACACTTCTCCATTCCCCACCAAATGGAGATAGCTCCACCCTCAGAGAAGTTCCTGCTGCTTGTGGGCCTGACAGTGGAAATGCCAGGCACTACGTAATTGGTCTGCTCGTTTGATTGACAGTGCACTATGGGACTGATTATGTTATATCCTTCCGCCTTGGGTCCCTCCTGTTCAACAGTCTGTTTGAGGGGGTCTGGTTCTCATTGACCTCTTGTCTTGTTTCAGGGCCTCCTAGCCCTGGCATTTCAACTAAGAATCCCATCCCACCTCTTCTTCCAGTTCGGATTCAGACTCAGAGATAACCAGCTTGGAATGCTGCTTTTTGAGAAGTGGGCCCAATACCTACAGTTTATACAGCTGTATGCTTATACGTACTAAAAAGCAGAGACATCACCCTGCCAACAAAAGTGTGTATAGTCAAGACTATGGTTTTCCCAGTTGCAATGTATGGCTGTGAAAGCTGGACCATAAGGAAGGCTGAGCGCCAAAGGATTGAGGCCTTTGAATTGTGGTGCTGGAGGAGACTCCTGCGAGTCCCTTGGACTGCAAGGCGATCAAAGCGGTCAGTCCTAGAGGAGATCAACCCTGACTGCTCTTTAGAAGGCCAGATGCTGAAGATGAAACTCAAGTACTTTGGCCACCTAATGAGAAGGAAGGACTCCCTGGAGAAGACCCTGACGCTGGGAACAATTGACGGCAAAAGAAGAAGGAGATGGCAGAGGATGAGGTGGCTGGATGGAGTCACTGGGGCAGTTGGTGTGAGCTTAGGTATTCTCCGGGGGATGGGGGAGGACAGGAAGGCCTGGAGGAGTGTTGCCCAGGGGGTCGCGATGGGTCAGACACAACTTCGCGACTAACAACAACAACAACATGCTTATATGTACTGGCCATGATTGGCACCACTGGATGAACAGGTGCGTTCCTTCCATGGCAATTCATTGAATGTGAAGTTGTACACAAATACCTTCATCTCCAGTCTGGGAAAATGAGTCTTTCCAAGTGTCTCAGAGAACTCTTTTCTGGACAGTTCACATGGAACAAAACAAAAGAAGAAATGGGTGGAAGTGAGGACATCTTATGCCTAATCTTTTCCTATCCTTGTTTGGAGCAGAGACGACATAGTGAGCTGGATGGTTAGCTCCACATTGACCAAAAATGAGAAAGCAGGTGTGCGCAAGCTATTTTCTGTTTGCAGGTGCAAGAATATCCTTTAAAAAGGACACGACATATCCACTCACCATATTACCACAGTCCCACCTCAGTGAGGGAAGACTAGGGCACCTGTGTCCTAGGGCTCAGTCTTTACTCCAGGTGCTACCTGTGGGCAGGCAGCTCCAAACCCCTGCATGAGAGGACGGTTTAACTTGGAGTCCTTCACTGAGCAGGGGATTGGACCCAGTGGCCTTCTTGGCCTCTTTCAATTCTACCATTCTCTGATTCTATGTCCTCTCTTCTTAGGGCCCTTTTTTTTTAAACCAGACCTTCCAACAAAGGACACTTTCAAAAGACTGCCCTCCAACAGCCTGTCAATTAGAGAACAGCCCACAATAAAGGATGACATACAACCTACCCCAAATAAATTTGCTTGGAAGCAAATCCCATGGATGACTCGCTTCTCCTGGTAGTTTTATGCTAGATTGTTTTCCTGCACCTGTGTTGCTCTGCATTCATTGCTCCCCTTCCCCCACCAAATTACGTTTTTGTTATTTTCTACTTGTGTTGGAATAAGTGAGATGAAATTTGCACCTTCCAACATTACCAACTGTGTCAGACCATCTGTTTAGAGAATTAGAAGAGGAATGTTCTGTCTCTCTTAATGGGCGAAATGGCTCTATTTTGCTTTGGGAGTTTTCATTGCAGGCACCGTTTTCCTCGCTGCCTCGCCAATGACTCTCATATTTTCTTTTTCCTTTTTTGCAGGATAACGATTTAAATGCCATTTCACCTAGTGCATTGCTGAGTATCTTTCACTGGCTGCTTCATTTTGTTTATGATCTTTCCGATATGCTGGATTTTTCAGCCTGTGCTTTGACCATTTCCCAGTTTGAGCTTTATCCCTAATAAGTTTATTGCGATATTCAAGGAATGACAACAAAACCCCAGTTGTTGTGCTGCCTTCATCAGGGGTGGGTGATGCATGTTATTATTCTTACGAGGGAGATGGGCTGCACAGCGGACATTTGCGGACAGCAGAATTGCAGTTGGAGGTCATCTAGTCATAGAATCATACAGTCGGAAGCAGGCCATCAGGTCCAACCACCTGCTCAATGAAGGACTCAGGTCGCCCATCCAGATTTCAACCCAGTCTGACCCTGCTTAGCTTCCGAGATTAGGCAGGACCAGGCACTTCAGGCTACATGGAAGCTCATACAGAATCCTCTCTGCTCAGTGCAAGTAATCTAAAGCTAGAGCCCAGCCACATAAGGTGGGTGACCAACCATTACTGGAAGATCTATAGTGAGGAAGAAACAAACCCTGCAAGGTAATTGCTTCCACTGCCAGACTTCTTTTACTGTTCAGAATTCTCTCCTTCTGGTCAACCAAAATCTGCTCTCCTGTAACTTAAACCAGTTAGATCTAGTCCCACTGCCCAGGGCAGCAAAGAACAGTTTTTTTTTTTTTTTTCTCTTGCATGGGATGATCCTTCAGGGACTTGGAGAGTGCTGTCTGTTCACCCTTAGTTTTCTCCTTGGGATAAGCATGCCCTTCAACTTTTCCTCATGAGGTCCCTTCAGACTCTCCTAATGCAACTTCACACCACTGAGCAGCTTCACTGTCCTCCTCTGAGCTCATTCCAGTTGTCTGTAACCTCCATGAAGTACAGTGCCCTGGAGTGGACACAGGCTACTCCAGATGAGGCCTGATTCCACCACAGCAATGCGGCTTTATTACTTCTCATGACTTGGAACCAATGATGGCATTAATGCAGCCAAAACTCACATTTGCCCTTCTTTTCCTTTCCGGGGCCAGGTAGCTGTGGACAGAAATGTGCCCCCTGGTGGACCCCAGGGAAGACAGTGTTCCACGGATCTCCAAAGTATTCCACTCCTGGGTAGAGTGAAGAATCATAGTAAGTTGCCTTCTACAGAGTCAGATTCTTGGTCTGTTCAGCCCAGTAGTGTCAACACTGACAGGCAGCAACAGGCAGAATTATTCCCTAGGCCTAGCTAGGGATGCTGGGATTGAACACACAACAGGGCGTATGTTATGCTTCTACAGTTGAGCTACAGAGTGGAAGAGCGGGTCAGACAAGGCAAGTCAAGAGGACATGAAAACATTGCAGAGACTCTAGGAAAGAAGCATGTATCAAAGGACAAAATATCAGATGCTTTGTTTATGGGCCAAGATCCTGGCAGTGAGATGAAGAGAATACTGATATTTGGCTAAGCTTGTTACTTTATGAACAACAAAGAGTCAAATCATAGAAACATAGAAACAGAGTGCGTCAGAAGGGGTCTCCCAGGCCATCTAGTCTGACCCCCGTCTCCAGCCGGCTCCGCTCACAGCATACTCACCATCATCTGTGACCTATGGCAACCCTATGAATGAGTGTCCTCCAAAATGTTTTGCTCCTTCACAGCTCTGCTCAACACTGGTAAATGCAAGCCTGTAGCTTCCTATATTCTGTCAATCCACCTCATATTTGAACCTGGCTATGGACAGACCTTCTTGGCACACGGACTCTTACTGGTGTCCCATCATTCCCTTTTGGGTACTGATTGACCAAAATCAGAGAAGGAGAGACAGGTCATCCTGATGCTTCTCAAAGCCTATAATTCTGAAGTTATGAACAATTGGGCAACCGTGTGGCTATTGCCCTGCTGAATTCAAAATGAACTGGATCCTAAAATCCTTGGAAATCCACCCTTCTCCTGCTCTTCCCCACATGTTCTTGCCACCCTCAAAGGGTCAGCATTGCCTTATTCACAGGCTGCTGTGCATGACTTTCAGTGTCTTCTTCTCTAGGATGAATTATTCATGGCTGATATCAGGATCACAGAAGCAGGAGGTTATGAAGCCCAGGCTGTGAGCGTCAGTACCAAACCATGTTAATGGAATCACTTCATGTATATTAATTTGTAGAGCAAAAGTCTTAATATCAAATGAACTGCTCCGATTCCTTAATAACCTGCAGACTATTCTCTAAACAATAATTAAAAAATCCCAATTCAAACAAAACTCCCCATTCTTCTGAGCCGACAATTAGGATTGTCTGTATGCTGTAGACTAGCAAAGTAATTTCGAGCATCTATCAAGATATGCCACCAATTTCTGAAGAGCAGAGCTGCCAGGAGCCAGAACTAGTTAGTGCACAGATGGAAACAGAATCTTTATCCTAATGTGCATGTTTACTAAAATTGTTTTACTGTGGTCTTCCTCAACTCGGTGCTCGCCAGATGCAGGGATCCACAACACCACCATCTCCAGTCATTCCCTGCTGGATGAGGATTTATTTATTTTATTAGATTCATAACCCACTTTGTTTCTTATAAACTCAAAGTGACTTACACCATTCTCTTCCTTTTGCTCTCAATCTTATCCCCAGAACAACAACCCTGTGAGGCAGGTTGGGCTAAGTCTGTGACTGGCCCAAGGTCACTCAGTTGGCCCCATGGCCAAGCAGGGACTAGAACCCAGGTCACCTGAGTCCCAGTCCTGAGCTCTTAACCACTACGCCATACTGGCTCTCAGGATGTTGTGCAATCATTCCACTGTGATGATATTGGTGCATTATTTCTCCAAATGGTAGCATTCCCTATGGCATTTACCAGGACTTCTAGGAATCAGAAAGCAAATATGGAAGAAAAAATTATCCTTCCCTTCCCTTTAACTGACATGGTCCCACTGGAGTGGAGATGTTAGAACTCCCAGAGACAAACAACACCTCACTAAAGCCATGTCAGAAGATCAGGAAAAACCTTTGCCCTCAAGAAAAATGTCTGTAGATCCATCACCACAAGAGACGGGGGTTCCACCTCTGGAGGAGTGACTCCCCAGTCCCATAAGAGCTTCAGTGCCTCCAGAGGAATGCCTGTGAAGAGTGGCTATTAACAAACTCCTCAGGAGTAAAAGCAAGGACCATACAAGTAGGGCTTTGCCAGAGGGCCTGTCACGAACTGCAGCTGAACCTTGAATGGTGTTCTGGTCACATAAGCCTTCAGGTCCAGCTTAGCCACTGCTGGAACAACATCTTTCTCCTAGTCTTCATATCTGTGGCCTCCCTTTGTGATGGATTTTCTGTGCTGCTGACCAGAAGTCACCTCCCTGACTCAGCCTTGGGGCTGTATTTGCATTGCACCACTTACTTGTGGATCATGGCATCCGGTCCTCTCACTTCCTAGCAAATAGATGCGGAAGAAATGGAGGTAGTGACAGAATTTATTCTCTTGGGCTCCAAGATCACCGCAGACAGGGACTGCAGCCAAGAAATTAAAAGATGCTTGCTTCTGGGGAGAAAAGCTACAGCAAATCTAGACAGCAAACTAAAAAGCAGAGACATCACCCTGACAACAAAAGTTCATATAGTCAAAGCTATGGTTTCCCCTGTTGCAATGTATGGCTGTGAGGAAAATTGAGCACTGAAGAATCGATGTCTTTGAATTGTGGTGCTGGAGAAGATTCCTGAGAAATCTTGGACTGCAAAGAAATCAAATCAGTCAATCTTAAAGGAAATCAACCCTGACTGCTCTTTAGAAGGCCAGATCCTGAAGATGAAACTCAAGTACTTTGGCCACCTAATGAGAAGGAAGGACTCCCTGGAGAAGAGCCTAAGGCTGGGAACAACAGATGGCAAAAGAAGAAGGGGACAGCAGAGGATGAGGCGGCTGGAGTCACTGGGGCAGTGGGTGTGAGCTTGGGTGGACTCCAAGGGATGGTGGAGGACAGGAGAGCCTGGATGAATGTTGTCCATGGGGTTGTGATGGGTCAGGCATGACTTCATGACTAAACAAGAACAACTTATTTTGGCTTTCATATTAGGGCCCTTCTTTTGGAGCCCTCCTTAACCAGCAATACTGACTTCTCTTGGATGACCTGCTTGCTGCACGGATTCAAATTCATGGAGGAGAAACCTATCAATTGCTACTAGTCCTGATGGCTCTGTACCACCACCAGGATCAGAGACTGTACATTTATGTACACTGGTTGCTGGGGAACATGGGAAGGAGGGCACTGTTGCACTCCCAGCCTACTTGTGCCATTCCTGTGGGCAGCTGGTTGGCCACTGTGAATAGATGTAGAACTGGATGGCACCCTGGGCTGGTCCAGGCAATTCTAATGCTCTTCATTGCGCTTGATCTCTGCCTGCCTATTGATTTGCTTTGTGCTTCTCTGGCTGTAAAAGTACGCCCAGTCTTGCCATGGCTGGACAACTACCATGAAAACAGCAACTAAGCTGGGCAGAACAAACATATGGATGTTGGCAGACAACCAGGAAACAGATCCTGTTACATGCTTAAAGACATCATAAGCATTCAATAGAGCAGACTTGGGTTCAAACATGGGATGTTTTTCTGACTTCGTGAGTGAAGCACAGGTCCCAAAATCAGCAATACATCCTGGTCCTGTTTGAGAAAGAGAAGGAGGAGACACTGAAATTTGCAGCCAATCAGCACTGTGGGAATTTGAGTTTCTGCTGCAAACTAGATAACAGTGTTTTGCTTAGCTTCATTCAGGAAGAGGAAAAAGTACGTATGTCCAAAATATCCATGAGAAGGAACAGAATTGTCCTTTGATTTTTGTACATTGTTTGTACATTAGTGCATTAATATTTACTGTATATCCAGAACAAAAACAGAGAAAATCCAGAAACTTTCCAGTAAGTAAGGGAATATGCAGTTCAGCTGTGGATCAGGGACCTTGCTGAGCTCTTGAATGCTGAAGTTCTCTGTTCCTAGAGAAAGACAAGGTTTCGGTTTTCAAAATGCAAAGGCTTTGACAGAAGTGCTTACAAGGTCTTCCTGATTGGTGAAGAGTTGCAAATGCACCAGCTAGATTTATCTTATACAATTTGAAGCCAAAAATAATTTTTCAAGAACATAGAGGAAGGCTGAAATACAGAAAGAATGATCAAAAAGAGAGAGAAAATCAAAGAGAAAAGCGGAATGCTTGGAAAAGCTGAGAAGCCTGTCAGTAACATATTTCTGGGAAACCCTAGAGAATAAATCTATCCAATTCAATTAGGAATTAGCTGGATACATTTTGCTTGTTGTTTCCTTACTCTTTAGCTCTTATGGGATTGTTTTGTGTATACAAATGCTGTAACCATTCAGATCTCAAAACTGATTTCATAACAACACTGCTTTTCAGTAAACCTCTGCAACTTTGTTATTTAAACCTTATGGGCTCCTTCCTTGTTGGATTCCTCACCTGTCACCTAAGAGCTGAATTCCATACTGCCTAAAGGTATTTACAAGAGATTCAGAAGCTGTGGGTGACTTTACTGATATCTTTTTTCCCCTCCAGAATGAATTATTCATGGTTGATATTAGCAACATACTAATGGGAGGTTATGAAACCCAAACTTTCAACACCAGCCCCAAACCATGTTAATAGAACTGCTTCATGTATATTAATTTGTAAACCCAAACTCTTAAAATCAAATTAACTGCTGTGATCCCTTAATAACCTACAGGCTATTTTCTTAATAATAATATAATAAAAACTCCCCATTCAAACATAATTCCCATTATTCTGTGTTGACAACTAGCACTATAAGCAAAATCTACACTAGCAATGTAATTTAGAACATCTATCAAGGAATGACACCACCTTCTACAGAATTCTTTGGTAGGGGCAGCAATGGAAAATACTGGAATTTCACCTAGTGGTGAAAAGTAATAGGAAAAGGACAGTCCAAAGTGAAGTATTTTGCTTAGCCTGGCCTTCCTCCTACTGTTGGTCCAGGACACAGCCTGTCTCATGGCAGCCTATGGTTGTGCTTTCACTGCATGGTTTTTCTTGGTACAATGGAACTAAACCCCTTCCAAAAAAACCCCCCAAACAAACCCTTAAATATTTCCCTCAGGATTCTTACAGACACCTTGCCAGGTCAAAGTTTTCTCAAAATGTTCTTTTAGGGCTGGATAGGAAAAGGGGTCCTCCACCTTTTGTCATGGTTGTTATGTGCCATCAACTCATCTCTGACTCATGGCAACCTTCCAGAAGGTCCCTGTCCATGACAGCCCCATTCAGCTCTTCTAGGTTCAAAACTGAGTGAAAGATGCTGAGTGGTCACGAATAAGAAACAGGAGGACAAACAGAGGTGATGGTACCTTGGGAAAAGATAAATGGACGGGAAACCCAGCAAGGCAGGGTATGTGGCAAAGGTCAGGCAAGATGCAGGTGCTGAACAACAGGTTGCAGGAAGCCCTGCCCTGCTGAGGCAACACAGCAGGGCAGGGCAGGGTAGGACGCAGTAAGGCAGGATCTAGAGGGGGACAGGTTATCTTGGACTCTACTTTCTAAGGTTGGAGCACTGTCTGTAACCTTGAGGAACAAATGCCCCATATCCCATAGACTTCCAGGATCAGGGCCTGAGTGACCCTGCAAGTGCCTTCAGAACCAGGAACACCTTTGCAGGCACTTGCAGGGAGCACCTGAGGAGCAAAGAAGCAGTGCAGCTGGAGGCCCTGGAGACCAGCAGAAAAGGCTTCCTGACACTGCTGCTCTTTGCCGCAGCAACACAAGGAGTCTCTTGTGCTCTGGCCTCTGCATGGCCATGCCTTGAATCTTGCTCCAGGTGTTCCTGCCTTACTCCTGTTTGATCCTGCATACCCTAGTCTGCTCTTGCCATGTGTTTTTGCTTGCTCCAGCTGTTCCTGCCCTGCTCCAGCTGACTTTGTATCAGGACCACCCTTACGTGACTGTCTTTCCGGGATCAGACCACTGAACTGTTTCTGGACTGTGCGCTCTCTCTCTCTCTCTCTCTCTCTCTCTCTCTCTCTCTCTCTCTCTCTCTCTCTCTCCCCGGCTCCCCATACAATTGCCTGCTGCCTTGACCCTGCCCTAGACGGTTGAGCATGCTTCTAGCCCTACCTGCTTCTAGCCCTACTAAGTGGCAAGACCTCACTTCACAACAGCACTCTGGTCCCCAGTGTTCTGCCTATCCCAGCCCTTACACAGACCCCAGACAGAGTTTAGGGGATCACAGGATTGTTCTCTTGTTGTTTTCATTTTGATTTCTTATAAGCCACACTGAGCATTCTTTTAGAAAACAGAACATACAGTCTGTCAGTGTTTTTGTTTTTATACTTCATAGCGTTCACTATCTTTGAACAATGCTTTGTTGATGGAAGTAAGAAATAAATGGTTTCTTGTCCCAGGAAGTAAGATGCAGAGTCGGCAAGTTTTCATCCAAGGATGCAATCTTATGCAGCTTAGACAAAAGGAACAAGCTGTGGACCAAAAGGTGGCATCCTATATATGTTTTGACAGAAAAAAGGCTTATAACATCCAGCTTTCTGGGAGTTATTTTTTTCTGTCTAAAAGAGTATGGCATGGCATCCAAAAGCTTTCTTGGCTCCCTGCAATGGGTGTCAGATATAAAACCATCACAGATTCCAAAATGGATACTTTTGAGATGAGAGTTGAAGAAAGTTTTCAAACCTAATCAAAATCTCATTTCTTCAGCATAATGGTGATCACCATCACTAAAATAGAAGATCTTCCATGGCAAAGACAAACACATAGACTTAGCTATTGGGTAGTATAAAAATTAATCACACACACACATCAGCAGTCCCAGAATGGCAATTTGCATGATTGCTTGCTTATTCCTGTAATGATCTTACTCAGAGGAATGATTAAAAGTGGATACATTGCAGTGTTTAAAACTTAAAGTGTGCATGTCCAGCAATACTGAAAATGTTAACAATCCACTGAAACACAGTGGAGAAATTGAGTTATTGCCCCTCGTATTGCAGAAGGGGGGCTGAAAGGGAGTGAGAATGGCCATAGCTCCATAGTCAAACCCATTCTCATATGTACAGTTCTGGGTTCAAATATTTCCAGCATTTCCAGCTAAAAAGATCTCGCATTGCAGGGTTGAGAAATACCTGGGATCGCTAGTGCAGGTCCAGGAGACTATATTAGGCTGGGTGGGCTCATTATAATTCAGGTTCATGGGTAGACAATCATGCACCTCCTATGCACATGGTAATGCAAAGATGCACATTGGGAAACATAGAACCAGAGCGAGTCAGAAGGGGCCTCCTGGGCCATCTAGTCTGACCCCCGGCTCCAGCCGGCTCCGCTCACGACATGCCCACCATGTGGTAATTGATCTAATCCATAACAAAGTGCCCCATGATATCCTGATTAGCAAAGGTGCTAAAAGTGGTTAGGCTGGAACAACTGTCAGATGGATCCACAGCTGGTTACAGAATCAGACTCAAAGAATGCTCATCAATGGGACCTTCTCAAACTGGGGAGAGGTAATGGGTGGGGTACCACAAGGTACAGCCCTGGGCCCACTGCTCTTCAGCATTTTTATTAATGTTTTGGGTGGGGAAGAGCAGGAAAAAGTTTTCTGATTTGCTGACAATATGGAATTGCAGGGAATAGTTAATACCCCGTAAGACCTAAACAAAACGCAGAGTGAACTTGGTAGGTTAGAACGCTAGGGAGAAAACAACAGAATGGGATTCATTTGGGACAAGTACACATTCTACACCTAGAAAAAAGAAGCCGAATGCCTAGTTACAAGATGGAGGATACTTGGCTCAACAATCTACAAGCAAGAAGGATGTTGGAACTGCTGTAGATCACAAAATGAATATGATGAATCAAGAATGTGATGCAGCTGTAAAATGGGCAAAGGCTATTTTGAGCTACATTGATAGACGCATCACTTTCAAATCATGTTATAAATGCTAGTTTCTCTTTACTCAGCACTCGTCATGCCCCATCTGGAGTATTGTGTCCATTTCTGGGTACCACAGTTTAAGAAAGATGCAGGCAAGCTGGAAAGAGTTCAGAGGTGAACAACAAAGATGGAAACAAAGCCCTATAAGGAGCAATCGAAAGCACTGGGTTGAAAGTTTAGCGTCAAGAAGGGAAGACTGAGGGGAGATAGGACCCCACTCTTCAAGTGCTTGAAAGGTTGTCACACAGAGGATGGAAACTTCAAGACCTCTGTGCCCTTTTCTTATGGTGCTTTATTCTTAAACTGGGCTTGGTCCTGATAAAGCTGAAGGGGTTTACTAAAGAAACAGAAGTTTCTTCCCCTAATCTAGCACCCTTTATCATGGAGGGAAAAGCTCTTTATCTCCATTCTGCAGCTGATCAGAGATTAAGTACTTTTCCTTGCAGAGAAGGCAGGGTAAGGCCCAGGAAAGATGTTGTGCATGAGTCAGTCCTGCGGAGGCTTGCCCTGCTTACTTCTGAGTAGAGATACAGCAGTGTGGTGTCTGGGATGCTCTTTGGAAGCACTGCAGAGTGATGCTTTCCTGTTAGGTTGCAGAGGTATGTTATTATTATTATTAGAACATTTCTATGCTATGTTGGCCTTACTACTGAGTAAACACACTGCTCATGTTTACTTCTGAACAGGCATGCTTCCTACTATAAATAGCAGAATAGGAAGATGTTATTTTTATGCAGATCCAGCACTGGAATGCAACAGCTTTGAACGATTCTCTAAAAATCTGGTCCTTGGGCCAACAAGGGCTCCTTACCCCTTAAATAGAGGAGACTGTCAAATAAAGAAATTTCTCTGTACTGTAGGATACACAGCTACCCTAAAGCTTCACATGTTCAAGAAATGCCTGATAATGTTGATTTATATGGAAATTCACCCGCTGTTCTCTGTCTTCCAAGTGTGCAGCAGTAGAAAGAAAAAAAGTTCCCATGCGCAAAAGGCAAGGTATTCATTCTTCTCCTGGGGCTTTAATCAATTCTCACAGAACCTCTAGCTAAGACAGGAAATGGAAGAGAGAATAATTAGCTTCTATTTTGGGGCAGTTATTTTAATCAAGAATTCTGACATTCTGTTTTCACTGCCTGGAAGCCGAGAGGGAATGTTTCAGGTGGAGCTAAATTGAATACATTGTTGTCTGATAGATCACAAACATGTGAAAACAGGATTGGAAGTCAACCAATATGTCAACATTTGTAATGGGAAGGCAGGGAAGTGTACAAGAAACCAGACTTGGTGTCCTCTGAATGGCTTGGACTACATCACCCATCATCCCCACCAATACGAGGTTATGCTGTATTAAAGTCTGATGCAACTTGGCATTAGGGATGGTAACAACAGGACCACTTTCCTATATTCCATTAAAACTGAGTAAGATTTTTGAGAAGCGAGACATTTGAAATGTAAAGACAAGCCCTGATTTACTAACTGAAAGCTCTCTTTACCTAGAGGTAGCACTCTGCATAGGTTCAGAGGCACTCTGCTCCATGCCAGCCATGAGCACCATGCATTTGTTCTCGTTGTGAAAGGAAAAGGCTGTTTGCTTGGCGTTGCCAAACAGATACTGTGCCTGGCCTTAGAAGCAGTATTAGGGGGTGGTCTGCTAAGGCAGGAGCCTTAAGTCTCTGCGGAGGCCAGCTGCCCCCCGCACCGCACTCGGCAGTCCAGGATACTTGCAGAGATGCGGGATCAGGGACCCCCCGCTCTTCCCTGGATGAGCTGGTGCACATCTGCTTCCGTTGCTTCCATTCCCCCTCCCCGACTCAGGGTGCCTGCGGATTTTTTTCCTGCAATGCACAGGACAAAGAGGTCTGCCCTTAGGGCCAGGGTCTTTGAAAGATGTTCACAGACATTAGCACATCGCAGGGGGTGCTTTGTTTCTCTTTTGGTCCCGCGGGCCTGAGCCCCAGATCCTTTGGACCCCTGCCCGGGCCAAATCCCCTTCCCCAGCCTCGCTCGCTCTCGCCGTTCAGCTGCACGTCCGCGGAACGGAAAAGACGCGCAGTTGCCGCGCCGCATCTTCCGCAGCAGCGCGCAGCACGCTCGCAGCGCAGAGGAGGGGGGGATAAACTACATCCCCCGACATGCAGAGCGCCCGGAGAGGCCTTTAATAGGACAGGGCAGGGCAAGATGGCGGCCGCGGTTCGGGCTCCGAGCGCAGGGAGCGGGGCAGGTGAGTGCGTGCGCGCGCCGCAGCCGCCGCCGGGCTCGCCCGGGATGGGCGATGGATCGCCAGGCGGCGGCGGCGGCGGCGGCGGCTGCAGGGGGTTGGGGACGTGCGAGTTGCTGCTGTTTCCCTTGCCGTGTGCCTCCTTTTCCCCTTGGCTTGTTGATCGGGCGCAGTGAACTGCGCTGGGAGCATCTTCTGTTCTCATCACCCCCTACACCTTTCCCCATCGTTCCCTTTCACCTGAGAACAGCCGGTCAAGGTCACCCAGGGAGTCTCCCGGAGAAAGCAAGATTTGACCCCAGCTCTCTCCAGTAACAGCCCGCGGCTCTGCCCACGGAATACATAGCCTTTGACAGCCGCGGCGAGCAGTGCTGCGTTGTCATTTAGTTCTTAAAGCCTGACATCCCTGAAATTTGGTTTGGATGCTTCCCTTATTCCCTCTTCAGCCCCAGGCTGTTTGGAGAGAGGGGGAACCTATCCTTCCTCAACCTGGTGTTTTGACTACGACTCCCATCAGCCTCAGTCAGCATCACCAGTGGTCAGGGTGGTGGGAGTTGCTGGCCAGTCATATGCGGGATGCAGCTCAAGAGCCAGGGTCTTGAACTGGGCCAGGGAGACCCCAGTTTGAGTCCCCACTTAGCCACTGAAGCTAATGGGGGCCAGGCGCTGCCTCAGCCTCACCGCTCTCACAGGGTTGCTGTGAGGATAAACAGGAGAGGAGGATGAACCTGTACGCTGTCAGTCTGCTTGGAGGAACAGTCAAAGGAACATAAGGAATACATGAATAAAGCATGTGCGGCGTGCATTATCCTCCAGCACCGCTCCCCTAACCTGAGTACCACAGCACCTGGTGGGTATACAGTATTCATTTTTTTCATAAAGATTTGATAGCTTTCGTGCTTCTCAAAAACTCATTGCTCGGAAAAGGATGGCAATCCTTTCTGACCGGCTTATAGCTGTTAATCTGTTTGATGCACACACACACTCACTCATACTCCCTTGTTTTCCTCCGTTTTCTGCCTCTGCAGCCAAATTAACTCTCCCATCTTTCCGTGTAGTCAAGCATTTCAAACCTCCAGGTGGCAGGGGAGAGAGAGCAGTGTGGGTTATGCAAGTGCCCCCCCCCCATCCACATGCCTGAATTTGAACAGACTGCAGCGACTGGAGGGCAAACCAGAGTGGAGATGCCAGGGCCCGAAGAACCCTTTGTGTGTTTGTGCGTCTTGTTTGCCTCCCTGCCCATCAGCAACTGTCCCCAGCGTTGCCTAGGCTGAGCAAAGGTGAGCAAAGGTGTCAGGGTCTGTTGAAATCTTGGATGCACAAACCTGGAGTTGTGTTGTGCTCAGGGTGCCTTCTATGTCGTTGCTTGAGGATTTCCACCCAGCCGTGCTCCGAGTTGGGGGACCACCCATCTTCTTGCCTGGCTGCTTGGAAGGGGTCCTTGCCTGTGCCCAGAGAGGAACGTATCCCTCCTAGCCACACAGGACAGGATAGGATTCTTCTCTGGGATAGTTCTCTACGGAAAAGCACCCTCATTTCTACTCTAAGGATGAACAGGGATGGTGATATCCATCTTTTCCAGGGTAAGGGAAGGCAAAATTCCTCTGCGCATGCTCATCCTGGGGTGGTGAAGGGAGAAACCCCTTTGCCTCCTAAGGGAATTTCTGGAAGGAAGCAAAATGTAAGGAGGAGGAGGAAGAGGTGTGAGGTATATGACTTAGAGCAGCTTTCACCTTTCCAAAAGTGCTGGACCGCAAGTCCCATCATTCCCGGCCATGGAACCGCAGTCCAATGTGTCTGAAGGGCAGCAGGCTGGCAAAAGCTGGCAGGGAGTGTCAGATGGGGGATCATGGGTTCAAAGCAGGGGTTCACTCAGCCATGTTGCTCACCGGATGATCTCTGTCAGCCAATTAGTCTCCTAGCCTATCTTACCTTGCAAGATTGTTGTGAGGGTAACGTAGGGAGTAGAGAGTGATGCAGCGCCATTTCCTGAACTCTGTGAGCGAGGGTGAGGTGAATGCAACATACACACACTGGAGAGGGAAACTTGGGTTATGTCTACAGGGATCCCCCTCTCCCCTCCCGCTTCTCCCTCCAAACAAAAATACTTCGTGTAAGCAAGGAACTGTCTACTTACCAGATCTGATCTAAGCATCCATCCGCCCCAGTACCCTATTTCCAGCAGTGGTCAGCCAGATGCCCATGGGAAGCCCACAGGTAGTGCATGAAGGCTGTGGCAGGGCTTGTGGCCTTTAAACATGGGATTTCCATTGAACCAAACAAAATGGCTGTGCCTTCTTTAAATCTACTCCAGCCCCGTTACATCTATTGAAGGCACTCGTGGCTTTCTAGCGTTGCATCTTGTGGAAGCAAGTACTGCAGTTGTGACTGGCATGGGGATGGTGACCATGGTGATGTGCAGGTAGACTTCCTGAGGGAGCGGCTCTACTGAGGATGCACAGGCACTGCCCCATCCATACCTGATACCCACTGCCATCAATTTTTGGAAACTCAGACGCTCCCTTTATGGAGTCCATCCTTCTCATATTTGAGCTTCCTCTTTTGTCCACTACCTTCAACTGTCGCTAGTGTGGTGGTCTTCTCCAGGGAGTTTTGTCTGCTCATGATCTGCCCAAAGTCGCACCGACTCAACTTTGTCATTTTTGCTTCCAGGGAAAGCTCTGGCTTGATTCCATCTAGGATCTACATGTGCATCTTTCTGTTAGTCCAGGGTACCTGCAGAGCTCTCTTTCTTGCATGCTTAGACAGAAAAACGAATTCTAGGGAATGCTGAGTATTGTAGGGTTCTTTTTCTGTCTAAACATGAATAGGGTTGAATCCATATCAGGCTTAAGTGACTGGAGGTGGGCTAGAATCACGGCTAGATGTCCTCAACCGAAGACTGGATGTCCCTCTTGCATCAAGCCATGGAGGTAGGTAGCCTCTAGCTCTGCCTCCAACTCCAGAATTCCTCCCTCTGGACCAAACTGCACATCATAGCTGCCACAGAGAGCCCAGAAATAGCAGTCTCCCCATATTTCATGTTCTCCTCTCGGCATAGCAAGGAGTTCCACTCATCTGTGGCGTGTTGTCATGTGTAGCTCTTCCCCTGTCCTTCATGCACAACCTTGGTTGCCACGGGTGGGGTGGGGGAGAGAAGGAAGCAATGACAGGACATTGGGCCTCCTGACATGTATGTGGAATCATATGCGTACTTCAGCCCTGATTTAACCCCGAGCCATGACCGCTCCCTGTTATATATTCCACTGTGGAACGGGTGTCTCCAAAGGCACAGAGCTGTTTATAAGTTCTGTGAGGCAAGCACAACAAACCAATTGCAATAAAAGATGAACCCTGGAAGATTGGAAGCGGGCCACTCAAGATTAACATGGGCCCATGTGGCACGGCTTCTGTAATGGTTCTTTCCAGACAAGCGGTTGCTGTTTGCTCAGCACGGTGGGTAGTTTTGCTCTTGCCCTTTTCCATGTGGATATAAATACTGAAACACAACATTGACAGACACCCATCAATTGTGAAGGGAGCGTGCATGTATAGATAGACGTTCCTTGTAACATTTGTAGAATCAAGCCGCTGATTTCTCTTTGCCCCTTCCGTGACATCTGGGCTATCTATACATTCACCCTCCAGCACCATTCACACTTGGTGTGTTTCTCTCCGTGTGTTTGTATTTGTGTACCAGAGCTGAACTTAAATCTTTAAAATGCGGCTTTGTAGATCTTATAGCATGGAGAACTGTTTCTGTTGGATAAAAATAATGGGCAGAAGTCTTTGGTCGGGCCTTATGGAATAACTAGTCCCCTTTCTCTCAAATACATACCACCATATTTTCAAGGTTCTTTTTCCTTGATTGCTCTCAGGTCTATTTGGGTAGTGATTCAGCAAAAATAAATCATTGGGTAGAGGGAAGCAGAATTTGTGTGCATGAAGCATTCAACTTTCTGACACAGTTTTCATTTAATTCCCATAAAAGTGACTAGTCCTTATGGTTTCAATGCTGTGCAAAAACAGAAGGAATGATGAAAATTTGTTCAACTTGCAATATTTATAGATGTTGCAGAATTCTGTTTTTTCTTCCAGAATTAGGATTGCTTGGGTGGGGAATTTCATGTTTTAGGCCTAATTGCAAAGAACTTCAACAGTTTCTGGCCGTGTCCTTAAGATTCTGGAGCCTGAGAGCAATAAGTTCAATATTTTCATGTCTTTCGCTCAGCTCTTGTCCGCTGTGTAAAATCCATATTTTGGGGTAATTAAGATGTTTTGACAGATCTTTGATTTTTTAAAAAACCGAACCTCAGTAATAGAATATTTGAATTTAGTGTGGGTTGCAAAAGCTGGTGGGTGACAGCTGCAGAATGAAGTCTTCTGCATGTCCAATAGGACATTTTGGAAGAGGAACAAAATTCATTATTTTTCTCTCCAAAAGCCTTATGACATTTTTATGTAACGGGGAAAAAATTGTATGCAACATATTGACAATCTGTTGGTGCTACTTACGATAAGTTCTGGTTTGCTCTCCTCCTCTGTTAGTTCTCCTTGATTAACAGATTGAGCTTAGGTATGGCTTGTGGCTATCAACAGGGGAAGAGGTGGGAATGCCTTTTCTGAGTCATCTAGGGGAAAGGAGCAGAAACATTGGGTGGACAAGCTGAATCAGGAAAGATGGTGGTTGGAGGAAGCCAACAAACACCAAGGCCAGTGCCAAGGGTTGACATTAATGGGCACATGCCAAGGCCCACATGCCAGCAAGGGCTCACTGCTGACCTCCAGAACTCTCTAGGCCCACTGCTTCTCTTTCCTGTCATATCCAGTTTACCTGCTCTCTCAAAGCACATTGGCAGTGAGAAGAACAAGGTGAGGAAATAGCAGCTTCTGATTACCTTTCCTTCCCCTTCTGGGCAGTGCGAGAAGGCAGGTGAACCAGGAGGACCACCACGTGTGATTCACCAGCGAAAGAGGACTTGCGTCGACAAGCAAGGGGACACCAGTTTATACAAAATAGGCACCTGTGTATGTATAAAAGCAAGCAAGAGAAGTGCAGTAGGAACAGAGCATGTCTCAGAATACGGCAGAAGACTCACACTCCTACCTGCTCAGTCTGGTCCCCAGCTGCTTTTAAAGGTCTGCAACTGGGGGGCACCAGTTCTGATGGTGCTTTACTGAAATTGGTCAGGACAGCCCTTCAAAGAGAGGACACCATCTAAACTAGGGACAATCCCTCGGTGGACCTTCCAATACAGAACTGTTTTCTGTAAAAGAGGTCATCTCTGCCAATGGTTGTTGTAAACTTCCCAGAGAGCTCCTGCTACAGGGTGGTATAGAAATTAAATAAATAAATAAATAAATAAATAAATAAATAAATAAACTATGAAGGAGCAGTAGTGGATGAAATGGGCCTATGCAGTGAGAGGGCAGCTTCTCTCAAGACTTCCCAAAACTCGATGCCAGCAACAGAAAACAACTCTTGCCTATAATTTGTTGAACCAGGATCATTACATCTGACTTGGTTCTTTTTTTAAAAAATAAGTTTTATTATTATTTTCTACTAATTAACAAACCTGTTGTAAGCTGCCCCGAGGCTTCGGCGAATGGGGCGGCATAAAAATGTTTTAATAATAAATAATAATAAACCTAACAGAGAAAAAAAACTAAAAAAATGTCAATCATCAAAAACATCAGACCTACTGGGTCAGCCCCCCCACCATATTTTCTCTTTTTATGGTAATCCATAAACATATTTAAGTCTATGCGAAGCCCCGTTTCTCTAGCCAATAATAAAAGAAATTTCAAGTTTGATCGAAATCTGTATCTTCTTTCTCCTTCAGAGACAAAGTCAATCTGACATCTGACTTGGTTCTTAAAATGGTGTAACACTAGTATGAAGTTGATGGTAGAATTACATATAGAGTGTCATGATTTTTGTCTCCTGCTTAGGGGAGGGGGGAAATTTCACAGACCCATCAATGTCTGCAACTTAACAGGAGGGTACTGTATGGGCTTCATTAGAAGCACAGCAAGGAGCTTGTTAAGGTTCAATGGGCAATGTAATGAACTTTCCCAGTGTCCAAAAGCCAAGTTAGTTTCTTGAAGCCATGCCAAAGTCTTATGGCCTTCAGCTAGTTAGGAACGATCAACTATCACCAGAGATAGTTGCCTTGAAGCTGCTTTTCCCAGTCATTCTGTAGATAAGAGCTGTTTGTGCTGTAAGAACAAAGCTGTTTGCCTTACTAAAGCAGCTTTATTCCCCCTCCGCCCACCCATCTCCTAGAAAGTGTGATTACAGCCTGTTTATATACTGACAAACTCCTAAATAGTGGGGGAGAAAAAAACATAATAAAAACATGGCAAGAGGCATTGTCTGTGGTTCTCAGCTTGGAGGAAAGAATTGATGTGTTGCATGCCCAGGCAACCTAGGAGGTCCAGAGAACATCCCTTGGCCTATTCAGAAAACTAATACGGCCACAGATGAGGGGAGTATAAGCTTTCATCCACATTTCATCATTGCATTGAATAAGCTGTACATCTTCTTTGACACAAGTAGTGCTTCTTTGAACCTAAGCGTGCTTGAATTTGAAGTGCAGTGAGTGCAATTTGTCTACTGACACAGTTTTGGACTTGCTGCAGCTCCACGGAGTGGTTGCAGGAGATGTGTTTGCAGGCAAGCTAGTCTTCTTTCTTCTTTGACTTTACAATGAAATCCTAAATCCAAACTTGTGGTGGTTGTCACGGCAACAGTGTCATAACACTTGCTATTAATATTATGCACGTATTATGCACTGGGAACATGTTTTGAGGCTTGTCACATTTTTCAAAAATACAACCCCCCCCCCCCATAATGCTTTTATCCTCCCATCTTTTTTGAGCTGCGATATGCCAAAATATTTTTGTGGGGAAATGCGATGAAGAAAATGGGGAGAGCTTTTACTGTCCCAAATACTCAAATATGTGTTTGAGGCAAGTGGGGAGAAGGGAGCCTGGTTTCCATACGAGGTGCCATGGTGCAGGCTGTACCATCCCTTCCTGGCAAGGCCGCTGTCAAAGGAAGGCACCTGGTTGGGCCCCTGTCCACGTCCAGCTTCCTGCCGAGAACCCCAACAAGAAGCTTGTCCCATTGCCCGTCCTCTTCTCCACTGCGGCCTGCTTGTTCCCCCATCTCACACCCTGGCCCAGGCCACAGTGTGGTGAGAAATAGGAGAAGGAGGTCCACGGCCAGCTTGCCCTCCGCTAGCCCCACAAGGAAGTGGTGGCCACCATGAGGAAGAGGGGGAGGAGCAAGAGCAGCTGGGGACCATGGTGGTGTAGAGGTGGACTCTCCCAGGGCGTCCTGCCGGAAGGGCCTCAAACGCTTGGCGCTTGCGCTGCACGCAGGTCCCTTTATCCAAGCCCAGAGTCCTGTTACTTTAGTGCACTGTTTGCTGGAAAGTTACCTGGGTATTGTCACCAGGGGTGCAGCTGAGGCTGGACCTAGAGCCAAAGCCTAGTCCCCAAACCCATGTGGTGCAGCGAGGTGAATAACCCACCAGAGAGTCATTACATGTTCAGAACGACCCTGAATTCTATTCCAGATGGAGAAGTGCATGTGCTCCTTTTTTTTCTTTGTCAAAGAAGCAAATCAGGATTGGCAAATTGCTCTGTTGTTGTTCTAGCATCTCTGGAACGTGGAAGCAATGGTAAAGCATGGAATGGGAATGGGAAGGGCTGGCAGAGAAACAGGAATTCACCGCTGAAGGACTCAGTTCTAAGTAAGACTATTAAGTCGAGGGTCTAAAATGATGTAGCTGCGTCACCGAGTGCCACCAGTGTAAACATCAGGTGAAGGAGAATATGAAACACATTCTGTATCATCCAGCCAATTAAGCCAATCTACCAGTTTATGTAACAGTTCCGTGTAGCTACTGAATCATCCGTAAGTCTTCTTCACTAACTCTGGCGTAGGGCCGAATGGAGCCATTTACTGACTCAATGTGCTTTCAGAAGATGATACAAATAGGAACTTCTTTTGATGGAAGAGCCTACATTTATATAACTTTTTGTTCCAGGAGAGGTTTCTTCTCCTGAAGCAGCAATAATGATCCAATCATATGTGAAAGAAAAGGTCTATCACCTTTTTGGATAGCTCAGCAAATGGGTAGTTTATGGAACTTTCCAGAAGTTCCTGGAAATAGAAGTTGCTATCATGGCCTTGGTCTTTATTTAATTAGAACATTGGTGCTATAGCTCATTTTTCCTAGACATCATCTCATTATTTTCAGGCAATTACTTCTCTAAAAGCCCTTCCTCATCTCCGAAAGTAAAAAGAGTATCTTCTTTCACAGAAAGCCTGTTCTTGTAAGGAGGCAGAAGCAGGGTTCAAGCTAATCTGGCAAGAATGAGCTATAGGAACTTTGGGATTGTTTGGAAACTTACGAAGCATTCCGTGGTGGGCCAGCTCATATGGCTGTCAAGTTTGCTTGAAAAAGAGATTGCCAGCTGCTGTCAGTCTTTCCCAGAAGTGCTCAGACAAAGGCGCATTGGGCACTTCTGCACCTCCTCCTCCTCCTCCTCCTTCTCCTCCTCCTCCTTCTTCAAGAGTGCTTTGGTATCTCAGTTCATGCAGACCTGATAGCCCCGTCCGGTGTTTGGAGACAATTCCTCTCTCCGATCAAGGCCATACCCTCCAATAGTCTCAACAGTTCCTTGATAGACAAGTCAGTGCAGATTTTCTGAAAATTAATCCAGCATTCCAGTCCCTGGGGGTGGGTGGTGGGTGGGTTGGGTTAGGGATGGGCACCTTCTGTTGGAGCACTTCTTTTTCCTGTGCCCCTTTTTTGTGGAGGTTTTGAATATTTTTAAATGGTTATTTCTGCATGCTTCCCCCCAAATTGCATGAATTTTGTCTGCATCCATTCAGTGCTGAGTAGCTGTGCATTTTTCAAGTCATGCATTTTCTCCTTTAGCATATTTCTAATTTATGCATTTCACTGGATGTATTTTTCCTATTCTGAAGAATATATCATAAGCCCTAAAGACAAATACGAATGGATATGTATACAGTACAGGGAACAAAATGTGTCAGGGTCTGTCATTTTGGGATGGCTCAAGTTGGAGAAATCCCTTTTCCGGGGGAGGGGGGACCCAACAGAGTGGATTTCTCCCTGAATAAGCCTGATCAGGCTAGGAGGTCCATCTGCTCATGAATCTCACTTGAATTTGTTGCCAGGCACCAGCATCATATCACAGCAGGCCTCCAAACAATCTTCTGGTGTTCCGTGATTGTATATCCCTGGAAAGTCATAAAAGTTCTGTAGTCTTTCTCTCACTTCTGGAGTTTCAGGCTAACTTGATTCTTCTCCACTGCAGTTCTGCCTGTGGATTTCAGTCATTTTTCTTGTCATCTATAAATCTTGTTTGCAGTAGCAAAAGGGGACCCAACTTGGATTTATCCTGTTTATTTATGTTGCAGAGTTTAACCCTCACCTTTCATTCAGAGGATTCTTAGGTACCTCACAACAGGCTGTAAATAAGAACCACTTCTCAGCAACTTGCGTGTTGTTTCCAGAATCTGGTAACTGCCTAACGTTCTCCTTGGGCTGAGTTGAGCTTCTACCAAGAATAGCACAAAACCTTAAACAAACATGGAGCAAAGACAGATAGAAGTAGGTGGCCACATCTGTGCGGCATGGTTTAAATCTAGTGAGAACCTTTCCAGGCACCTGATCATAGTCAGGACTTTAGAGAATCCCCACAGAAAGCATGGATTGCTGTATGAATGGCTGGTGGCCAGTGAGCGAGCTTCTCATCCGCTATGGGCTAGCAGGAGTCTAGAAGGATAGTGTCTTCCCTGGACCTTTTGGAAGCTGGATTTTTGGCCAGTTTTCAGACAGAGTCTCTGTAAGCTTGGAGCTTACCAAGATAAGAACTGTTGGACCAGTCAACTCAGACTCGGCATTTCAAAGGTATTTGGTGCTAGGGTACTGATTTGGGGAATGATTTGGGTAACAAGCCTGCTTTTTCAGAAGGCACCATGGATTATTTTCCTTATTACTAGACTAGGGGGAAGATGCCAAAATGCCACTTTTCTGAGGGAGGGATGTGAGAGAAATTCACTCTTGTCAGGGTCTCTACAGATGTACCTAATTTGCACTTCTGGATCTGACCTTAATGCAATGTGCATTTGGAAATACTGAAATTGCTAAACTCACAATCTTTTAATACATTTGACAGCATGCACACATTTGAAAAATGTACACAGAAAAATGTATATAATACCAGAAGGCTCATGGGCCTGCTTTAGTCAATCAGCACGTGTATCCAAGCATGCGTATTTTAAAAAATCCATACTCAAAAATGTAAGTGATGTATGTGTCCTTTTAAAAAATTGCAACCTTAAGCAAAATGGGTCACCTCAAAATCATTTTAGCAAGACTGCGATCGATGGATCAGTCAACCCTGCCCCGAGCGAAACACCATCTTGCCTCTCCCTGTAGAAGCCCACTGTTTACCTGAGTCCCCATCCACATAGTTGGAAGACTGGATTGCAGGCAATACCAACTGGGTCTAAACAAATCGGAAATGCCACACCAGTTTATAAAGCAACATGTCTGCCAAATACGTGCTATTTTAGTTCAGTTTTTCTCCATGCTTACACATGCGGGAAAGGTTGCTCTTTTCAACTGTCTGGGCTTCTTCTTTAGCTTTAGATCTAAAAGTCAAACTGATACCTTCTTAACCTGTGCATAATTGGTTTTAAGAGCTAAGAATAATCTTGCTGGCCTCCTTCTTTCCCGCTTCCTCCGTGCAACCTGCCATTAGCTGCTGATTGCTCATGATAATGGTGAAAGAGGAAGTACCTACCTTTGTATTCTCATCTCCTCTGAAAGAACGTGTAGCTGGCAAAGCACTAATTCTGTGTGTAACTTAAGCAAATTTGTGTTTCGATTGTGCTACTGCCAAACAGAGAGCTAAGCTGGATGTGAAAACGAAGAAGAGGGGAAGGTGGAAAGCACGGTTGATCTGCTCTTCCCTGTGCAGCAGGTGGTGTTGGTCCAGCACAGACTGGAGCTGGTTCACTTCTCAGTCACCCCATTAAATATTGTATGGCAACAGAGGCAAAAATTGGGACCTGCTTGTGTAGGGGGAAAAACTTGCCCCTCACTCCAAACACATTACTCATCCTAAATAGGGGCTAAATTTCCCCTCAGCCCAGAAGTGTTTCTCAGAACTTTCTGCTCTAATAATGGAACTTCCTGGGAAACCTTCTGTGCTGTTGAGTGCTTTCGGCAGCGTGAGTGCACTGGCTTTGGCTAGTACAGGGGTGGGAGGCCACAGGTCTAGGGGCCAAGCCTGGGCTTCTGGCGCATTCTGTCAGGATCTATGGGGTTCCACTCTCCTTGACCAGCTTTTCCTCACCCACCATCTGTTTGTGCCACTTTTGTGCTGCGTTCTTCCCGTTGTCACAGGCTGTGATGCAGCTCTTAATGAGGTTGAGTTACAGCCAGCAAGAGCTTTAATCTTAAATATGCTGATATTGTAAAAATACCGTTGGCCCCAAGCATATTTGATATCTTTGTTTCCCTGTCCCCTTCTCCTTTTGCTCCTATGTTGTTGTTAGTTGCAAAGTCATGTCCAACCCATCATGACCCCATGGACAACATTCCTCCAGGCCTTCCTGTCCTCCACCATCCCCTGGAGTCCACCTAAGCTCACACCAACTGCCCCAGTGACTCCATCCAGCCACCTCATCCTCTGCCATCCCCTCCTTCTTTTGCCATCCATTGTTCCCAGCATTAGACTCTTCTCCAGGGAGTTCTTCCTTCTCATTAGGTGGCCAAAGTACTTGAGTTTCGTCTTCAGTATCTGGCCTTCTAAGGAGCAGTCAGGGTTGATCTCCTCTAGGACTGACCGGTTTGATCGCCTTGCAGTCCAAGAGACTCGCAGGAGTCTCCTCCAGCACCACAGTTCAAAGGCCTCAATCCTTTTATGCTCAGCCTTCCTTTGCGCCTATACTCCACTGGAACACACACACACATCCCGAGAGCCCCTCCAAAATGAAATTCAGCCCGTGAGCTGAAAGAGCTGCCCTACAGCCTGTGTTTGTGCACCTGGCAGAATCCTTACCTCTCTTTACAAGGCTGAGCTCCAAGCGCACTGCATTTAGATATAGTCCTGGTGTGTTGCTTAAGAAAGATGCTAGGAAAAAGAAGGAATGTGGGAAGGAAAGCCATGTCGTGGTTTATTCTTGCTTACATGCACATGTCCCTCACAATTATTTACCTGCTTTGTGGAAGTTAGCAAATGGAAGGCAAAATGTCCTTTATGTCCTTTTGACAGCTGAAAGACACATATTACAAAATCGCAAGAACAAACTTGCCTCTTACAATGCAATGGATTGAAGACTTAGAATGCTTTTGATAGGTGGTTTAAATATGCCAATTTCCGATGGATATTTATTTGGATGTTTTGATCTGTTTCTGTTGAAGCTTATGTGTCATTGTTAGACAGTTCTGTGCACTTCATACAAATCCATGTATGTATATGAACGAAAGATTTTTAAAAAATTGTCTGCTCACAGACACCATACTGGGAACCCGTTTGTGCATTGAACTGGGGGCACTGCACTGGAGGCTCCTGGTTTCAATGGTGGTAAAGCTTTCTAATTTTGCATCTATACAAATAAATTGGCACATGCACATTATCTGCAAATTGGTGTCCTCTTTTGGGTGGTACGTTTTCTCTTTTTCAAGCAATGTACCCTGCCAAGGGATGGCACCATTTACAAAATAGTGACATAATCATCTGTATTAGTTTGGGTTGTACACTTTATTTAGGTTGCAATCTAATGCATGTTTAGGGAGACAAGCTTCCAACAGTTCCCAGCTTGGGAGCTGTAGGACTTTTTTCTGTCTAAACATGCCCAGGATTGACCCTTTAATTATTTAATGCAATCCTTCTCCCCGTTGTTTTTTTCCTCCCTTTCCTCCCTTTTTGCCTTTTCAGATAAGAATTTTCACCAGTTTTGGCACTGATTGTCAGTTCAGCTTCATGCCCAGTATCTGCAGTTGTCTTCAAAGTCATGGTTCAGAAAGGTAAGTGCCAGGGGATTTATGCAACACACGTCTGGTTTGTGGAATGATAAAGATAAACCTGCAGCGTATAAATATTTGCATTTTTGTCAGGCTGTCAGACTTTTTAGCTGATTGAGTGCTAGCCTAGATTCTCACCAATTAACTGATTAATTGATTGAGAGTAAATAATATTATATATTAGCACAACCTCAATAAAGGCACTCAAGGCAACACGAACACAATTTATTCAGGCAAAATCTATGTCTATTGATTTAATCATTTAAATAATGCTGGACTAGATTGCTCCTGGTTCAACAAAATACTGGACTAGATGGGGAAGCCAATCTTTTTAAGAACTCTCTTCCATTTTCATGTTAAATTGCAAAAATGCATCAAAACCAAGATGGGCTCAAACTGTGAATGCCCCATTGACCTGCAGCCTCAGAGATGGAAGGGTGCAGTGCCTGGTCCCCACCCTCGGTGCTTGTCACCCCTGAACTTGGCGGCTTCCATGCATCCAGTAGGGCTGGAGGAATAGACAGGTAACTTGTCCGAGACCTTTTGTACTTGTAAAGTTTTTACTGCTGATGTTCTTGTTTTCAAATTGCTTTGAATTGCTGCATAACTTGATAACTTTTATAACACTTGATCATTTTTTAGCAGAGATGATCATGATGATGGATAAGGAGCAAAGAATCTAAGTCCAGTCTCTAAGCAGAGGTCCAGTCTGAAACTGAAAAGGGAAAAAACACTCTTTTGAACTCAACTTTTGTTGTAAATTGCCCAGAGAGCTTTGGCTATTGGGCAGTACAGAAGACAGACAGACAGACAGACAGTTTGCATTTCATTCTGCAGCATGCTTGCCCACCCTGTGGTTGGCATTTGTTTGTTTCTTTAAAAATTAAAAGGAAATACAATAAAAACCAGGAGGGGCAGGGATCCTGGAAATTTCCAAGATAGGTGTTGGACACCCCAGTATGAAATATTTATATTAAAGTCTTTAAAAAACATAAATAGTATAGTATTTTGCGGACTTAGAGTGCAACCTTGCGGTTATTAGACAGAGTCTAGATGGCCATAGGATTTTGCAGAGTTCCAGTGACGAGGTAGGAGAATCTCTCCCTACTTTGCGGCTGGCAGGGAGAGAATTGGGCTGGCCCCTTCTCTGTGGACATAAGAACCACCTCAGGGAAGGTCCATGGGGAGCATTCTGGGAGTCGGGGAAGGGAGGAAACTGGCACCACCGAGACATGGTGTCCCCTGGGGATACCCCTGAGCCTTCCCCCCTTCTCCAAAGCACCACACTGAAATGGTGGAACTGAATGGCCTAAGAGCTTTTCGGAGAAAGGCGCACAGAGGTGGCCTGTTTCCCTGTACCTATCCTCCCTCCACAGGATGCCTGTAATCCCACATGGAATGATGCCCTTAGTCATTTAAAGTATCTACCTTTCTTCCTTCTGCTTGAAGCTATGTTAAGATCACCCATAGTCAAACTACTGCTGGCTGGAGCCAGGGGTCAGACTAGATGGCCCGGGAGGCCCCTTCTGACTCGCTCTGTTTCTGTGTTTCTACTACATTCTGAAATTCCATTTACGAAAATAGTGAGAGATACAGGTGTGCAAGGAAGCACAGATATTTTGGGAACTTATGTAATTCGCAGACTTCAGTGTTCTGGCACCTGCCATTCCTGGCAGAAGTTGCTGCGAAATTGAGCCGTTTCAGTGTCTTAAGCAGGACTGCTTAGTAAGTTCCCCTTCCCCTTCCCCTTCCCCTTCCCCAGTGAAGGTTGTTAAGAGCATTTGTTAAGATGTTGAGTTCAAAAGGAAGCAGAGTGCAGAGTGAAGCCATTGGTTAGTTCAGAACTGGAGATTCAGCCTCTTGCTGAATCGGTGATGCCATCAAAGCAGGACTTGGTCTCGGGCGCTGCTCAGAAGATGAAGTGGAAGGGCCCCCAATTTCAGGAAAGCTGTTTCACCATGTTTGAAAGGAAGTGAAGCCATAGGCAAAGTCACCTCATGCAGCCTTGCCGACATGGTGCCCTTGCTGGCCGGGGAGGATGGTGGGAATTATAGTCCAATGCAATGCATCTGGATGGCACTGGCTTCTTCTAAAGCACCTCTAGTGCAAGTCCTTTATGTCGAGAGTCTAAAATTACCTAATTGCACCACTTATCTTACTGAAAACTGTCAGATGACCTTCCTTGCCTTAGGGTTTTTTTTTAAGACCTTCGTACTTCAAAGGAAAGCCTTGCATTTCCTTTCAAAATATATGAAGCACTTCCAGTCAAGAGAGTCATTTGGTCGAAGTGAAATGATGCACTTACTAACAAAATAAGTGATTTTAAAAAACAGAAACAACTGCTACCGTAGTTTAAACCAAACAGGTTTCCATCTGTTACATTTGTGCATTTTTACAGGTTTATGAAGCAGAACAAGTTTTCACCTGAAAGGGTTTGATCATTGTGTGGTTTTGATGCCTCAGCTCTGTGTGTTTTTCCCTGAACTGATGAAGGTTGCAGCAACCTGTAAGGTTCTACTGCTTGATCAAGTAATCTCGATCTAACCTTACTTAGTGCACTGGCAGTAGTAATTAGAAGCACCATGTACGCCTTATGAAATATTGTTGTTTTGGTAACTGCGAGTGCTGATAATTTCCCCTCTCTCAGTGTGAATTATTTCAATGATCTGCTTCATTTCACCTTCCTCAGCCTGGTGTGCCCCCATATGTGCTGGATTACAACTCCCAGCATTCCCAGCTGATGGCCTGGCTAGCTGGGAATGCTGAGAGTTGCTGCTAAGGCTGACCAATGCATTAAAAATGAAATCCACCTTTGAATGGGAAGGAATTGCAGTGAACTCTCTGTGTATCACATGCCCTTTAGCTCTTCTCCTAGCTGAAAGCAGCTGCTGCATGGCTGAGTGAGCATTTAAATGAGCCAACCAAGGGGGTGTTGCCAGGGCTATCACCACAGAAAACCTTCCTAGAATATCTCAAGACCTTTCTTAGAGTTAGTTTTTATTTCTACCACTAGCACTTTTCTGGGGAGTAATATAAGGCAGAGGTGGGCAAATTCTGCCCCTTCCTAGGATGCCCCTCCCAAGACTTCTGATTTTGATTTCATTTCTAAAGATGTTATTTAGGGAAAAAATCAGTGCAGCAGAGTTTTTGCATGTGTCAAAGGCATTTGTGGAAGTTAGGTTACACTGTATTCAGGAAAAACTTCTGTTTCGTGTTTATTACATCTTTTTAATAAGGGTTTAAGTCAGCTAATTAGTGCAATACTCCTACTTTGCTTTTCCAAACATTTGGCAATAAGCAGTGGTTGCTTTCTTTTTTGGAAGACTTAGTAATAAAGTAGAACTTCTGTTAATTGAACAGAAAACTTCACCCATTGGGCAGCAGAAAAATACATATACATAAAATGTTACTTAAGTTTTAATGATGTATATGTTCTAAATTATTTTGGTTCTCTAGAGAACTTATCTTCTTCTCCACCGTCTGACAGCCAGAAGACTGTTATTGCAGGCCTTGCATATACAGAAGCAAAGCAAAAAGGTCACAAGCCTAAAGAACTCTTTGTTTACTGCAGCAATCAGAAATTCTTGCATCTTATTGTTATAGCACTTCATCACATTTTAGCCCGAGCCAAATCCACTCGACGGCATTCTGATTCTTCCCAGTGCTTTTCTTTTCACTGTGTGCATGTCTTGAATAATGGCGCTTGCAGGTGTTTGCTGCTGTTGTGCTGCTCTGCGTCCTCGCTACAAACGCCTGGTGGATAACATCTTCCCTGAAGACTCAAAAGTAAGTAACGCAGCCCTCGAGCCAGATGGGGCAATAATTTATCTGTTATAGATTACCTTGACTTGGGTCTGGAAGGATTCTCCACCTAAAGGTGGGAGAGCTGCTTCCCCCATTCAACAGCGTTTCCTGATGTTGCCCTTCCGCCATGTTGCCTTTTCCTGATGTTGCATTTTCAGCAGGCTGGAAGGTCTGCCATGGAAAGAAGGAAGTGGGGGGTCCCTTGGTTCAGCACACCGATCCAGCAAAAATCCGGATCCACAGCACCCTGTTTTACCCCTGAATGTTGCTTTGTGTGGTGGTGTGGAAGTTTCCCAGGCTACATTACAAGTATCCCCAAGCCGCCATTTATTTTATGGGGTAACCAGTAGAAGGAGGTGCCTTAAATTGGAGAGATCACTCTCATACCTACAGTGCTAATGCTAAAAATGGAAAGGAAAAGACCAGTCGTACATCTCCTAAGGCTTTAGCTCCTGGGGCTTGGTTTAGCCAAGGCACCTCTTTTTGGATGTGAGGATCCTTAGGAAGAAGCAAAACAAGTGTGTCAAAGGTGGTATGCAGTTTATTGAATACAGTGATGAAATATGGTTGCAGGATATAAACAGGTGAAAGAAGGAGTACACACCCCTTCTCTGTGGCCATTTCCTCTGAATAGACCAGGGATGCTGCATGAGCCTCTGAATTTTCCTGGCAAGTAGCACATCACTCCTTCTTTCCAGGCCGAGAGCACAAGGCAACATCTCTTGCCATGGATTTTATACAGTACCGCTCTTGTATTCGCCAACCCTAACCTTGGTCTCACGAGAGACAGGAGAAGAGAGAATGGTGTTGCTTGGGTAAAGCCCTTATCTACAGAAGGATTAACAAGGCAACTCCAAGGCAATGATCTCCGCCATGCTTCTTAAGCACCTGAAGTCCATAAGATCTTGGCATGGCTCTTGGACACTGGGAACCTTCACTAGTTGAACCTTAATAATATCATTGTCATTCTTCTGGAAGAGCCCATCCAGTTGTTGTTGGTTGCGAAGTCGTGTCCGACCCATCGCGACCCCATGGACAACACTCCTCAAGGCCTCGCTGTCCTCCATCACCTCCCCCCCCCCCGGGGTCCACACAAGCTCACGCTGACTGCTTCAGTGACTCCATCTGGCCACCGCATCCTCTGCCGTCCCCTTCTTCTTTTGCCATCTATTGTGTCCAGCATCAGACTCTTCTCCAGGGAGTCCTTCCTTCTCATTAGGTGGCCAAAGTACTTGAGTTTCATCTTCAGGATCTGGCCTTCTAAAGAGCAGTCAGGGTTGATCTCCTCTAGGACTGACTAGTTTGATTGCCTTGCGGTCCAAGGGACTCGCAGGAGACTCCTCCAGCACCACAACTGAGAAACTGACAAAACCATAGCCTTGACTATACGCACTTTTGTTGGCAGGGTGATGTCTGTGCTTTTTAGTATGCTGTTTAGATTTGCCATAGCTTTCCTCCCCAGGAGCAAGCGTCTTTTAATTTCTTGGCTGCAGTCCCCATCTGCAGTGATCTTGGAGTCCAGGAAAATAAAATCTGTCACTACCTCCATTTCTTCCCCGTCTATTTGCCAGGAAGTGAGAGGACCGGATGCCATGATCTTAGTTTTCTTAATGTTGAATTTCAAGCCAACTTTTGTGCTCTCCTCCTTCACCCACATCAAGATGCTCTTCAGTTCCTCTTCACTTTCTGCCATTAGAGTGGTATCATTTTCATATCTGAGGTTGTTGATATTTCTCCCGGCAATCTCAATTCCAATTTGTGATTCATCTAGCCCCGCCTTTCTCATGATGTGAACTGCATATAGGTTAAATAGGCAGGGTGACAGTATACAGCCTTGCCGAACTCCTTTCTCAATTTTGAACAAATCAGTGGTTCTGTGTCCAGTTCTCACTGTTGCTTCTTGACCCGCATATAGGTTTCTCAAGAGACAAATAAGATGGTCTGGTACTCCCATCTCTTTAAGAACTTGCCACAATTTGTTGTGATCTACACAATCAAAGGCTTTAGCATAGTCAATGAAGCAGAAGTAGATGTTTTTCTGGAACTCCCTTTCTCCATGATCCAGCGTATGTTGGCAATTTGATCTCTAGTTCCTTTCCCTCTTCGAAACCCTGCCTGTACTTCTGGTAGTTCTCGGTCCACATACTGCTGGAGCCTAGTTTGTAGGATTTTGAGCATATTGAGTGTAGCACTTTTGCTGCATCATCTTTTAGGCTTTTGAATAGCTCAGCAGGAATGCTGTCACCTCCACTAGCTTTGTTGTTGCTCAGAATTCCTAAGGCCCATTTGACTTAATATTCCAGGATGTCTGGCTCAAGGTCAGTGACCACCCCATCATGGGTATCAGGGACATTAAGCTCTTTCTTGTATAGTTCTTCTGTGTAATCTTGCCACCTATTCATTTAAGAAGGCATTCTTATCTCTTCCAGCTATTCTCTGGAATTCTGCATTCAATTGGGTGTATCTTTCTCTTTCTCCCTTGCCTTTCACTTCCCTTCTTTCCTCAGCTATTTGTAAAGCTTCCTCAGACAGCCATTTTGCTTTCTTGCATTTCTTTTTCTTTGGGATGGTTTTAGTTGCTGCCTCTTGTACAATGCTGTGAACCTCCGTCCATAGTTCTTCAGGCACTCTGTCTATCAAATCTTATTCCTTAAATCTATTTGTCACCTCTACTGTATATTCAGCCCATCCAGTACATCCATTATAATGCAGGCTGGTCCTTCATACAAAACCATGGTGTGCACAAGGAGTTACAGTACCCAAAGACTCAATAGCTGTTAACGCCAACCAAAACTCAGGATTTATGGTGGGTTGGACGCCTTGAGTTTTCCTGAGAGAGTCATGCACAATACCACTTTCCTTTGAATATAGAGGAAATTGCATTTGTTTACTGTGGTAAGAAGCACAGGTAGACCAACCTACTACTCGTGTGTGTGTGTGTGTGTGTGTGTGTGTGTGTGTTTCGTCCTTTTAAATCCATCAAAGCAGCTCTCCCTGTTTGAAACTTCCTGAAGCCAAAATCTGCACCAATTTCAAATAGGGTCCATCTATCCAGAGTTTACCAGTGCTTTTTATTATTAATCTTGTGACATTAAATGCACAGTATAGTTTTAAACTACTCAAGGATAAACAACACCTCGTACATGTAAGTTTAGCCCAGTGGGATATTGTAATTCTCATTAACCTACACTCCCCATCTTTCTAATGACTCCTCTTTTTCTCTTTTCCCTTTCCTTTCCTTTCCTTTCCTTTCCTTTCTTTAATGTCTGAAGTAGGTTTGCATTAGAGATACTTCACATACCCTGTCTTTGCCAACTTAATTTTGCCCTGAGGGAATTCAGATTTTGTTTTGTTTTGAATATATGTTATTTGACTTGAAATCTGTATGCAAGAGTGTTGAATACTCTACTAAATGGATGCATGTACTATTCTTTAAAAAATCCTTTGCAAAGTATTTACTTATTTCTTGCCCTTCTTCCCTTTTTGGGCTGAGGGATAGCAACTAGTCCAAGGTCATCCATGAGTTTCATAAATAACTAGGGGATGGATACAAGCTTGGGTTTCCTCAGTCCTAGTAGAATACTTCAGCCACTACACTGAGTATTACTTTAGCCCCTCTGGAGAGATGTGTCTAGAAGAGATGGGATTTGATTGTGACCCAAACAAGGAGGAGAGCCACTGCGGCGCAGGTTAGGTGGAAATGTCTTAATGGGCTTGTGAGGTCCTCTGTAACTGTGGGGATGCCAATCCAGAGTGAAAAGAAGGGGTTAGCAATCCCAGAGTTACGAGAAGGTATCAAATGAGGAGGGAGGGGCAGCAGAAGATGGGGTTGGTCCAAGCCATTGCCTGCCCGAGAGTCTTCCAAAGTTGAAGCACAGCATGGGTATCCTGAACAGGACTGCTACAATTTTCCAGTCGTTTGGGCTGTATTGGTTGCTTAGACACAGAATTTGGCTCTTCGAGGTGCTAACACAGTTTGGCTCACTTGCACCCCTTGTTTGTAACTTGATCTGCTGCGTAACTTGAAGCAAGACTTAATAAAGGTCTTGACATAAGTCGCTACTTAGAAGCTTTGGCTTCACAGATAAGCAGAAGAGGTCATTCTGACAATGGCATTCTAGCAAATCCTCACTGGGGAGAACAGGGAAGAGAGGGTCAAGCCCTCTAATCCTGCTGGATCCCCCTAAGCTTCCCTCTACATGATGTGCATTTGGGAGGTTGAGGAAACCTGCCTCAATCAACAGACTTGTCATTCTGGGTGACAGAGGAGTACAACAGCTTCAGTAGAATAACCTCTTTCACATCTCTGTAAAGAGGATATGTGTTACCAATGGGGACAAAAGAGGGCATACATTCATATGGTTTATTTATTCTATTCATACCCCACCTTTCCCTCATTGTGGAACTCAAGGTGGCTCCATGCAGTTCCCAGGTGGTCTCCCCTCCAACCTCAGGCCAGGCCAGACTTGCTTAGCTTCAAGCTGGTGGATATGTTCTGTGCCTTCAGACCATATTGTGGGTATGGTTTGACAGATACGTACAGAATAATTCAGAAATAATTACTATACAATTGTGTAATGTAGCTCATAATCGTGTTTTATTTTATAACATCTTTATTATAAGTTTCAACAAAAGAAATCCATTATCTGCATTCACGCATGTAGGTTACAATATATTAATTATGCATAAATTCCAACAAATGCAGACCAAAGATCTATTTATGTGTCCATATGAGGAACTCTGCAAGCATTGTTAGGTCTTTGGTCCCTGGCTCCATAGCAGGGTATTTGCTTTGCATGAGGAGGAGGGGCTCACAGAGAGGGGGTGGACTGTGACCCAGTGAGCCAGTGACCCAGTTCAGTCGCACAGCATGTGCTGTGCATGCAGGAGGCTCCTGGTTCATTCCCTGACATATCCAGGTGGAGCTGGAAAAATGCCTGCCCGAGACCCTGGAGAGTGGCTGCCAGTTAGTGTCAGCAACACGTGGCTGGATGGACCAAGGCTCTGACTCAGTATGAGTTCACATCCCTTGCTCCTATGCCTTCTTGTTCAGCCCACTCTCCAGATGAAACGGAAGGGGCCACCAGCATCTGTCGAAATGGGGCTGGAGAAAGCTGGCTGACCAAAGGACTTTACTCATGGTAAAGTTTTTTACTACCTTGAGTAAAAACTAAACTAAACCTGCCACATCAAGCCGTGGCTGTTCCTGAAAAAGAAAAGCAATTGGGGGTAGCCTGGGCTGGGTCTGAATGGCACCGCAAATGTCCTTGGTGGCATGGCATGAAAACCCACCCCAGAAGTTGAAGATGAGGGTGGGAGCAGGTTGCGGTTGGGGTGTGCATTGACAGATGGCCAAAAAGGTAGAGCTGCATCCCCACAAAGAGAGGACAAAGCAAGACAGTGCTTTGCATAGCATCTGCATGTGCTGTTTTCTAGGAACAGAGGCAAACTTAGAATTAATTACTGTAACTTCAATAGAAATGGCATGCCTTTCACCGTACTGTGCAAGCCTATTGTCTCATGACTGGCAGGTCAGCCTGTCTGGCTTGCTTCCCAGGGGTAACTGTGAAAGGGCAGCATCACCTTAAAGTGGAATTGGACAGCACCACCCTTCAAAGAGAGAATCCCTTCCATTAAAGAGCACACCTCTGGCAGCCCTTCAAATAGAGGACTGCCCTCTGTAAGAGGACCCCTGGCCACCCCAGAATTGTGCCCTGTTGCCTTTCTGGAAAACAGGCCCTGCATGCATGACTTCACTGCCTGATCCTCCCTGGGTGATCATTCATGCTTCCCTGCTGTGTGAGAAGTCCTGCGCGCATCAAGTTGTAAATGCAAGAGCTCTTTTTGCACCACAGAATGACCCGTAGGTGCTGGGAGGGTAGCAGTCCTGTTCCCTCACCCCACTCAGCCCGACAGATGCTTTGTAGACACACATCCATTGGCATTTTCTAGGCTGCTGGAGCCAAATAAACATCTAGCCATAGTAATAGAGGTGTAAATCATTAGAGTGGTGACGATGCATGGGGAAGGGACTAGTAATTCTTTGAATTATTAGGATGGGCTCGTTAAAGCTGACATGGAGAAGCTGACTTTCTATGCGGTTTCTGCACCTGAAAAGCTTGATCGAATTGGTGCTTATTTAGCAGAGCGACTGAGCAGAGATGTTGCCAGACACCATTATGGGTAAGGAAATTTCATACTTGGCAATTAAGATAATGATCTTGCTAACTTTTTTCAAGGTTGCTTTCATTTTCTTAAGACAGCCTATGGGTTCCAATCCGATATGTGTTTGGTATAACAGCTGTTTGTGACTTTGGTTAAGCAGCAGGTGAAAATCAGTGGAAACTAGTCAAGGAATCAACTAGGTTAAGCTAGACTCATTTTAACTTGCAGTTCATTCACCAACTTTATAAGAGCATAACTAACTGCTACAAAGAAGTTGGAATCAGTACGGTAGACCTTGTAATAATTACAGTCCATTTTCTGTGAATCTCCTTAAAAGAACAGAGTTACCATACACCAAGGGTAGGCAAACTTGATTAGCTCATGAATATTTTTGATAGTTCGAGAGCTGCTCTGGGCATCATCTCAAAATGGGCATGCTACAGATGAACACTTTGGCCTATAACCATCTGCCATTTCCCAAGAATGTCTCTGACTGAGCCCCATCTTTGGGCCTGGAGACATTCATGATAGAAGAGAAAGGGGCAGCTAGAAGGCCTCTCTCTGCTTTCAAACGATCTGAACTTCCAGGAAAAACTTTCATTTTGGGGAAAAAGAGAGTGGGGTACTGGGACCAACAGCGAGAACGGGTGCGGTATTGTCACTGCCTGCTCCTGATGGATATGAAGTCCCAACCACAGTGGGATTAGAGGGATGAAGTTCCATCCCATTTCTTTTCAGGTGGGTCTGAAACAAGCCCAGTTCTTTTTCAGTGGAAAAGAGGGTGCGACTGGCTTTATTTCCTTCTTCCGGCCACAGTTGCTGTGGAGCTGAGAGAACAGCCAGGCACTTGGATAGCCTGACTTCAACTGTTGGCAAGAGAGGAAGCAATCCTTGTTGCCTGCCTCTCCCAACTCTCCAGTACAGATCTGAGGACACGTGGAAGGGAGAATGATCCCCCTTCTGTTTCCACCAGCAGAATTGTTTCCACCAACACAATGACACCACTGAATACCATTCAATGTACTTATTCATTTCTTCTGATGTCTTTGTTTTGTTTTTTAAGCAATGTACTTGCGGATATCATGCCTTGTATACCCCCTGTGCTTGCTGTTATGATATGGCACTGAGTCTGATCCTATGCATTGTTTTTAAGGAAAGGAAGTCCTACAAAATCTACCATGTGGATGCTGACAGGCCTTTTTCAGGAACTGGGCTAGTTTCTGAACATGGTGGTACTTGCTAGCTTGGCTGTGCCAGGGTTTCCTGGACCAGGCAAGGGGGAAGAAGGAAAGTAATCCTCTTCTTGCTGTTGCTATGAGATGGGTAAGAAGCAGTGAGCAGTTTCAGAATACTGGTAAGGTTGATAAGCGCAACAAATTGGTATTCCAAAGAGGACCTTGTGAAACTGCGCAACATCACTAAGGTTGCAATAGGATCTGCTTGGTGATATAACATGCTCATTTCTCACTCCTTCTATGACTTGTATGGCTCTTGGCACATCTCTTCCCACAGATACGTTCTAATTGCCATGGAAGCACTAGACCAGCTTTTGATGGCTTGCCGTTCTCAGAGCATTAAACCGTTTGTGGAGAGTTTCCTTCATATGGTGGCGAAGCTGCTGGAGTCTGGGGAGCCGAAGCTGCAAGTCCTGGGAACCAACTCTGTGAGTAAACCCAGTTTAAGGCAACTGAGAGTTTTTTCTTCAGCTGAAGAAAACCAAAGGCCTCAACTTCACAAAAGCTGTTGTGGCATTTATCTCAGATTGTTGTTTAGGAAAAAAACAGGGTTGCTTTGAATTCATTCATTCAGTTATTTAACTGTTAAGAATCTTTTTGCAATGGTAAAGTAGATAAGCACATTAAATGTCTGAGCATGGTGTCAGTCAATGAGGCCTAGCAAGGACTCATTTTGTGTATATATAGCATGACACATAATTCTGCGAAGCATTCAGAGCTGGAATATTTTTGCCCTACAAACCTGAGGTATAAGCTAGTTTTACTCTCATGACTTCTGCCAAATGCTGTACATTGTAGTGTTATGAAAGCATAAAGTGGCAGTAAAGAACTACCGTCTTCCAGATGCTTTGGACTACAATGGTATTTGTGTTCCTCCTGTCCAGCAAAGGTGGCTGAGGCTTATGAGAACTGTAGTCCCAATCACCCGGAAGGCAACCTAGTTGCATTCTTCTGGCAGATTGAAGTCCATAAGAAGTCTTTAGAAATACCACCCTTGTTCCTGAGGAGAAGGCATGATAACATAGAAACATAGAGCGAGTCAGAAGGGGTCTCCCAGGCCATCTAGTCTGACCCCCGGCTCCAGCCGGCTCTGCTCACGACATGCCCACCATGATAAGTTAAACCAGATTGTTAATCGTGTAGATAAATAGCCAGTTTGCCAACTGAACGAGCCACTGAGGCTTAAATGAACCAGGGTAGCGTGTTTTGTTCCCCAACACATGCTGGTCTGTGCCAGATGCTGTTTGGCTAACCATGGCTTGTTGGTGTCCAAACTCAGGCAGCGTGGCTTGTTTGAGGGGAAGGCAATCTTCAAATAACCATGGCCTGTTTTCCCCACAAACAAGCCATACTGCCTGGATTTGGACAGCACTAAAAGCCAAGCTCAGGCAGGTAATTAGAGAAAGGCTGCCCGGCATTTTCTAAAGATGGTGGCTTGTTTTGAGTGTGCAGACTGGGCCACGTGTCAGCCGTTGACAAACTTCCAGTGGAAGAAATGTTTTAATTAATAAATAAATAAATAAATAAATAAATAAATGAAGGGGTTCTGCAGTGATAGGGCAGCCACTGAAAAATGCCTTTGCACTTTCCTTTGCTGTACAAACCTGACTCACAAAAGTGGACAGTGTCCTTAAATTCAGTGACTGGCAAGACGAAGGGAAAGATTACTTTGCAGATATGGTGGGTATAATATCCATACATGTGCACAAAGAAGATAACACACTGGCTTGGCGTCTAGCTATCCAGTAGAATTAATGTATTTTAAGTTTACTTTGTGCTCTTCATAGTTCTTCTTCAATGATACGGTAGTTTAATTTGCCATATTTATATAAATCTTTCCCATAGCAACAGGAGTAGTTCTAAAGCCATAAAGATTGCTGAGAAACAAAATTCAAGAATAGCTGTTCTGAAATAGCATACATTATTTTAACATAATTTTAACTCCTCTCTGCTTAAGTAGAATAGGTTTCAAGTTGTCTGCACCTCTTTTTTAATGTGAATCCAACTACTGCAGAAAGTAGATTAGCTAGATATAAAAGTAGCAAATTTGATATTTCTGACATAATGGGGGAATGGCAGAACCTTTGAGGAGATAATCTCTTTCTTGTCTAGGACTTACGGAAAGCCTGAATTGATCACTGGGATGTGAAAGACCAAGCAGCCTGGAGGGCTACAGGCTCACTGCCTTGTTTATTGTTCTTATCTACAATGCACTAGAGTGGCCAGGCTCAACCCTGGGGTCCCAAGCCGGTTCCCCAGAATATCACATCCCTTTCTCTTAACCCTATCCCTTCCCCACTGCCTGTTTGGTGGCTTAGATCCCTTCTCCCACATTCTAAGGCCTTGTTGTTTGCAGTTAGAGCTATGAGTCAGAAGGAATCAATGGGGGTTGTGCTTCTGCTCCCGCCCCCACTGACTGCTGCTCCAGCCACCACTGAGATGTGGCCCCTGAAAACCTCTCCAGGACTGCATCTGGACCCTGGTTAAGCTGGGAAAGGCATTTGGATAAGTTAACCTAGTAAACGCTTAGGTCCAGCTGTCTAAGTAATGAATGCTGCATTGGCTGTCAGTGGTGGATGGCGAAGTCAAGTCTGTACAAAGCCAGGAAGCTAGATGGAATATTGTTGTCTTCTTCGATATGATAGCAGACAATGCACCAACCTCCTATTTCCCCCTCACCATTTCCATAGTTCGTTAAATTTGCGAACATTGAAGAAGACACGCCTTCCTACCACAGGCGCTACGACTTCTTTGTCTCCCAGTTCAGTGCCATGTGTCATTCTTACCATGAAGATCCCAAAGTGCAAACTGAGTAAGTAACCTGCTGCTACATTTCCTTCGTATTCTTTTTTTATGTATCCTTTGTGAGCCGCCCCGAGGCTTTGTTGCGATGGGGGTGGCATGGAGATGTTTTAAATAAATAAACAAATAAATAAATTCTGCTCTGCAGGCCCCGTTCTGGCATTTTGGTTTCCTTGCATCCAAGAATTGCAGTCCACTTGCCCACGCAGAGGTTCTAAATATCGAGGGCTGTAAGCACCATCTTTCTTGCTTACTTGCCCTTGGCAAGATTCGTCAGAAGTGTATTCGTGTGTTGGTGTTGTGTCCATGTCAAACAGCAGTCTAGCGACTCGCATCTTCATCGAGCAGAGGCCAAAGTGAAGTCACATTGAAGGTTTTTTTGAACTTGGAGGCCTCTGCTTGTGTCCAGCCAGACTCACGACAGCTGCCCCATGGGAAATGAGTCGCAAGCATCCACACCAGTGGGACTGATTCACATGGCCCCAAGTTATCCTTGAATTCCCTTAAAATCAGGACCAAAGGAGACATTCTTCTGAAAGTGAAGTTGCTACCATAAGGGGAGCCACTGGTTCTTTCCTCAACTGCTCCAACTTCTAACAGCTCCTGTCTTGATGTCACAGTCGTCTTAACATCCCCCAATCCTGCTTCACTGCTTTGATCCCTATGGCATCTTGGGGGACACGGGATGCTTTGACGTGAGAGCAGGTTGGATACCTGGGTATCTAGGCACACAGCAGGTGCTGGTGGCAGCATTATGAGGCAGGCCAGTGTTACCTCAGACTGCAGGTAGGGAATATGCTTTATGAATGTTCCCCTGTATGGAAAGCACCCTGCAAATAGAAAGTTAGCAGTGCAGCCAGAATGAGATGGGTAAAAACCACTCTCTCCACTGTGCAATTTTCGCACATGTGATCTGAGGTCATGCTAGAAGGCAGCCCACCAGGGCCAAAGCCCCAAACCTTTCACTGGAATCTCTGGACCATTAGGTGGGCAACTTTACAACCACCCTGCACCCTGGGGTACTTGCGGAAATAAAGTTACAGAAGCCCTAAGAACCTTGATGGCATCTCATGCTCCTGGTCTAACTGGTTCTGTACACACATGACTTTCTCCTGCTGCTGCCCACACCTTGAATCTTTCCACTTGAGATATTTTTCCAAAATCAAATCCACTTTTGCCCCCTTTTTATAAAGAGGGGTGATTTTACGAGACAGAGAGAGAGTCCTTCAAAGAAATGCACAGACTTTAGAACATATATAAATTAACACATGCAGATTTTCGCTTTTTCGTTATTGTTCTGTGGATCTGGGCTTTGCATCTTTTCAGTACATAACAGCATCCCTGCACATGGCTTGTTTTCATGCAGACTGGTCTTCAAAACTGGGGCCTGTACCTATTGCTTGAAATGGTGCTGTCAGGTTATTTGGCCATTTCAATCTGTTGCATGAAAATACTGGGGCTTAGATGTTATAAAAAAGAGGGGGGTTTCTCCTGTTAATATATATCTATATTGCTTCCCCACATCTCCCTCAAGCATCTCCCTGTTTTGCTTTCCTTTGAATAAATAGAATATTTAAATACTTTTCTACCTTGTGGGGGGAGTTCCTAACAAGTGGATGAAAAGAGGCCTTTTGCTAAAGGTGTAACACACCCACTTGGATTCTTAGAGCAAATAATCAAAGTAGCCATCTTGCATTCAGCAGAAGTTCTGCTTGTGGTCTCATTTGGCTTGGACTGCAGCATGGAATCTTCTGGAAAGCTCTGACAGAGCTGAGATGCTTCTCCCCCTCCCTCGCCTTCATGGGCTGTGAAGGAGAGGCCCACGCCTCCTTGCCCAATTTGTTTCTGGGCAAATCATCTCTCTGTTTCTATTCATAACCATTCATCTTATGGCAGTCTCTTTTTCCTAAAATAAACTCGTTTGGGTCATGTGTCGATGTTGTTTTTAATCTCTGGAGCTAGAATTTTGAGCGTAGCTTCAGAGAGCAGACGCCATTAATGATACTGCAGCTATAAAATATTTCAGGCTGCAGAGCTGACTTGTCTCTGAGAAAGTTCACAAATGCAATAAAAACAATTACCTATGTTTTACCTTTTTAAATTAAACCACTGTTTAAATTCTCAGCTCTCACAAGTATACAGAATGCCAGTAATAGGCGTATCCCAGAGCCGACACGTCATGCGACACATCAGTTAGAGGACCGCTTTGGATGCATTGGAATGGGTTGCTTTCTGTCTTGTTTGTTTGTTTGTGCTTTTAATTATTTTAAATAATACATTTTTAAGTGGCACTGCACAATGGAAGTCGTATCAAATTAAGTAACTGCACACAAACATCAGATGATAAAACCAGAAAATTGTACTCGAATGATATATGCTCTGGTCTTTAGCTCCCTCTGGTGAAAATACGTGTTCATTATGCATAAAACTGCATAGAGAATTCAGAACAATTTTTGGAAGGCTTGTTCACACATGTACTTCAGTAGTTCTAGTGAATACTGGTTGGAAGAGAGCTCCTATATTAATTTCAGGAGCTGGTCGAGCCAAAGCACTTCATGCCCAGATTTTAGGATATTCAAGATGAAACAAAACTGCTTCCATCATATATGATATGCAGTTTGTAGTATACAATGATGAATTGCAAATACCGAATATAAAGAAGCAAAAGAAAGCTTCCACTTGCCTTCTCTGGTTCCTGTAAAAGGCCAGGGGATGTTCCACAGGCCTACAAAATCACCTGGACAAGTCAAGCATCCGTTCCTCTCCTCAAGCCACAAATAAGACAACTCCTCTTGCCATGGATTCTGTGAGGTTCATTGCTCCCCATCTCCACAGAGCTTGTAACCTCCCCCTTTTGAGGAAATGGGAGAGGGAGCAAAGCTGCTTCAGTAGGGCAAACAGTTTTGTTCTCACAGCCAAAGCAGACCTTTTCCAGAATGGTTGTAGAAACTAGTTTCAAGGCAATTATGTCTGGTGTGCTCTGCAACCAGCTGAGAACCTTGGCACACCTTGAAGAAACTGCCCTGACTTATGGGCCCTGGGAAGGTTTGCTACACTTACCTGTTGGACTTTAATAACTTCCTTGGCTTTCTTCCAGGAGAGCCCATCCAATACAACACCCCGGAGTTTGTGTTAATAAAAGTTTATGTCATAACCTGCACCACCAATGTACTACTCAGGCCAACTATTATAAAAAATAATAGGGCCCCTGTGCATGAAGTGAGACACAGTTCAGCATTAATAATGGAGCTCTTCCAAACTCTGCATTCAGAGGACTCACTGCAAAAGAATGTGTATAATAGAGAAAAGCATGCCCAGAATGGAGCTACTACAGACAAGTGCGCACAAGAGTGCTTTGTCTTAGGCAAGACCTATTAGTTAAGCCAGAGTTCCAGAAAAACCTGCAAGAAATAATGGGATGGAACGATGGAAGTTTGCTTATCTCTTTAAGGAAGACGTGAGTTCAAGACCTCCCTGCTTGTGGATGAAGCACCAAACAGGAAGAAGCTGGATGGAACTATATCCACACTCATCAAGATCACTATTTTGCAGTGCTTCTGCACATTGGTTATGTGAACCATGTGGGAATGACTGCACACACACGTGCACGCATGTGCACACCCATGGGAGACTCAGCCGCTTGACATTTGATGGGCATCCGTAGCTCTGACAGTCGGGCATCTTCAGATTTATCTGTTTACATGGGCTTTCCCTAAAGGGTGATCCAGCTAGCTATGCTTTGGAGCGCACAGTAGAACTATGGCTTTATTCTGACTGATCTGTATTGTGTGGCTTTTATTGTTATAGCAATAGTTATTTTTATGTCCTTGTATCTTGTGTCGACTGCTTTGATACGTTTCTGGAAAGTAGTCTATTTAAGACTGGCTGATAGCTAAATGGATAATACCTGCTGGATTTCTAAATCACCTTGATAGAAGTCCATTTTCGTCAAAACTGTCTTATTGCCGTCCTCTAGGATTCGGATTGCTGGAATTCGGGGAATCCAGGGGGTGGTCCGCAAGACAGTTAATGATGAGCTGCAAGCAACCATATGGGAACCTCAGCATATGGACAAGATTGTTCCCTCCCTGCTGTTTAATATGCACAAGATTGACGATGTGGACAGGTACACAGGGGCAACTCTCCCTGCCTCCACAGCCACACTTAATATGTGTTCGGACAGGAAGTACTTACTTTTCCTGTTACCATTGCTTTCACCACCATCAAGCGTACCACATAAGCCAGCTGTCATGTGCCCAGCTCCTGGCTGTCTTTGTAGCTGTCGGGTCCATTACCTTTATTATGCCAACTATAAACAAGCAAACACTGAGTTCATGCAACATGCAAGCAGCCCTGTGTGATTCCTGTGGTTTATGGTAGTTTACCTGACAGACAATCCTGGTTTCCCTGCTCAGTCCTACATGGTTGGAATGCATGCCATCAACTGCTGTGCCTAAAATTCAGTCTCAAGATGCATAGCTCCCTGCCTTGGTCCACACATAGAGGCCAGATGGCTGGAGTGGCCCTTGCAGTTGCCACTCTTTCCAGAGGACTCTGTGGAAACCACATGACAAGCCATAGTGGTACAGAGAAACCATAGAACAAACCATCGTAACCCTTTCTCCGGATGTCAGTTTTCTGGTGCTGAAATTTCATCACAGCCACGATGTGATTCTTCCTGTCTTCTCTTTTCCTTTTACCAAAACTATTATCAACACAATAAGGTTGGGCCCTAAAATTCAGTCCACTTAACTGAGTGACAGCCCTGATAAAAATGCACATGAGTGTTAGATGGGAACACAAGCACTCTGAAATGTTTGGAGGAGAAAAATGTGCTATCCAAAAGACTAATGCTTATCAAAATAGTGCACAGACTGCCCTTGGGAGGCACATATGATGCAGAGCTGGGAAACCATATTATGGTGGTTGATCTGGTGGCCTTATATGGTGCAGGCAATAAATTTCCTTTTTGATATTATGACTCTTTGCATATGGAGGCAGTGCTGAGAGGGACATCTTGAGGAGTGGGAGGAAGAGGCAGATGGATAGACAGATGGCTTCATGTAGGAGAAAACAGTATCTGCAACCCCATTGTATTTCGCTAAGAATGCAATTTCTCTTAAGGAAGATGGGGAAAATGCTTCTCATAGTGATAATAGGCTATGCATATAAAAATATGGGCACAAACTTGTTTCTCTAAATTCAAACTTGCATACTCTTAGGGAAATTGCTTGGAAAAATCTGCACATTCTGAAAAAAGTATAACAGAATGCATGCATTTGGAGAAAAGTGTCGAAAATGTGAATGCTTGAAACACATATTTCATGCTAACACTTTATATAAGTCACAGTTTATCCGTGATATTTGTAGACCATTTAAATATAGTAAAATATATATAGTGTGTATAATAGATATGTTATATAGTAAAATATATAGCAAAATTGAGTGATTCACACACAAACATGAAAATCACATGCAAAATAGAATTATGCAACAATATGAAAAACAGCTTCATTGCAAACATGCAGAGCAATACATGAGCTGGGATAAGTTACTTAATTATAAGCCAGAGAAAGTCTGGCTTCCAGGAAATGGTTGAGACATGCCATGTTTTCCACTTCCAAACTGCCTAAGGGGGGATGGGTTTCCAAAGGGTGGCAAGACTGGCCACCAAGCTATTATGTGGCAGCATTCCTTTAATTTTGGAATGACCAGGAAGGCCTCCTCTGACAATCTGAATGGCCAGTTTGTTGGGGATTAACCACCCATGATTAGAAAAATGAGAAACTGGGAGAGATGGAAAAGGATGGAGTCCTCCATCCCTCCTAGAACACTCTGAACCAGAAGATACTGCACAGGGGGTCACCGATGGCTGTGCTTCCACACTATAGGCCTTCAGCTCCCTGCACTCCCAAGCAAGCAAGCTTTGTCGTCTAATTATGTATAGAATTGTGCCCTTTTTCTTTTAGTTTCTCGTTTAGTTTGCCTCCTGGCAAATGATGCTCTTGTTCACCATGGGCCATTGGCAGATATTTTGTGAGAGCACTCCTAAGACTCAAAATTCCAAATGTGAACAGCCACCCAGAGAGGTTGGGAACCCCAGGTGTGTATGCCTATAGATAACCCGAACGCAAATTGTTTTGTTCCAGTCGAAGCTGTACCCCTTCGTCGCCATCAGGAGGAGAAAAAGAGGAGAATCCATCTGTGCTGGCTGAAAACTGTTTCAGAGAACTGCTGGGTCGAGCTACCTATGGCAACATGAACCATGCTGTCCGACCAGTTTTTGCGTGAGTGAGAGAAAAAAGAAACAGCTTCTTTGCTCACATTTGGGATTGGCATGCAGACAGGCCAAAGTGCAGGATTTCTGAGGGGCGCTTATTCTCTTGGGTGGGCTTCTAGTGTACCACCTTTTACACAGAGCTGGTGTGTTGAACCTTAGGCATGGACGAGGCCTGACCCCCAAGTGGCCCTTTTGTGGTCCCCAGAGCCATGTCCTCTTCCCTTGGCCAGGGTACACATCTTCCAACTTGCATGTAGTTCTTTTCTCAAGCTGAAAGGTTGATTGAGTTGTCTATTGGCAGTAAGGGCTGAGCTTAGCTTAGCTTAGATACTCTGGTATTTATGGCCCCAGTCTCTTTTCTGTTGGCCCTGCCCAGAAAGTAGCCTCCAAGAACTTTTCCAAAATTGAGTTTTGCCCTTGAGCTGAAAGAAGGTTGACTGAAATAAAGGGTTAGTTGTCTTCTTGAACCAGTCCTAGATGTTAGGCTGAGTCATGAGAGTAGTAGTCCCTGCACAGGATATAGGATCATTTATTTAAAAAATGGTTATAGAATTATTTATTTGAAACATTTATATGCCATCCTTTACAAAAATCGTCTCAGGATGGCTTACAACAAATAAAATAAATCAATAAAACCATACGATAAAATAATATATAACCAATAAAATAAATCAAAGTGACTGTTAAACTATTAAAATTACTAAATTTTAAAATGGTATTTAAATAATATAGGATTAAGTCATAAGATACTTATGGACTTGTTACTGACATACTTTTGGTTAAGCACAAATTGGTGAAGTTGAGATGAGTTTCCAACAATAATGACAAGCTTTCATTTTGCAAGGTAGGGTGAGGATATGGAATTTCATGGAATTTATTATATTATCCTTTCATTTTGTTAGACATTTAGACCATCACAGACTCTGGGATCCCAATGAATTTGCTGTCTCCATTTTCAAAATCATCATGTATTCTATACAGGTGGGGTCTTTTTTGCTCTAACTTTATGTCCGAAACAAACAAAATGTCTGAGAAGTGGGAGATGTTCTTGAAGGTGTGACCAGCCCTCTTTATATTAATGGCCTGAGTCTAGAACAGTTTATGGAAGAACTCATTCCATTGGATTCCTCACTTTTCCTTAGCACATCAACATCAAATGAGGAGGTCTTGCTCTGCAGTTCACTTCCTCCTGAATTTTGCTGAATCCTTTTGGGCCATTTTCTGAGGCTGATTGCTTCCTATCATGTTGATATTGTGTTAATATGGTTTAAAAATATATTAGCCCTGGTAAATATTATAAAGGGCCTAACCATAGGAGCAAGTGGGGGAAAGACTCATCACAGACCGACCCCTCTTCAGGCAGGTTGTCGGGAAAACGGGATGCAAACGGCTGAAGGAAAATAGAAGAACAGAATGGTTTTGTGATCTGCCTTTTATTTTCCAATAGAAACTAAGAGGTATTTTTAATTCCTAGGCACAATATTCCCATCACGTGATACAGGAAATCTTGGCACATCTTGATGCTCGGAGAAGGGATTTCCCCCGCGTCCGAGCAGGCATCATCCAGGCCCTTTTGCAGGCAGTCGCCATCGCCACCAAAGGCTCCATAGGTGAGTTGCATGGAGTCCAAGATGCTCTGCAGGACTGGACGTTATTTCTCAGATCTGGCCTGTGCTTGCTGCACTTCGGACACTTCCGCAGATTCCGTAGCGTCTTTCAGGAATGCAAATACAGCTTGTCTGTTATGACAGCTGCAGAATCTAGATTTTCCTGGGGAAAACAAGTGAATTTTTTGCCCTGCACACATGGGATTTGCACACATAGGTTGTGCTTGCATGTTCCATCAGCACACGGTCACGAAGGGATGTGATAAGTGACATAGGCACGAGTTGCACACCTGCTCCCTGCAGCAACATAGACCCATTCGAAAGAGAAGTACTATCGAATCCGACAGTCTTTCTGTAAAGCATAGAATTTTTTTTTTACATTTGTTGTTTTTTTCACATGTCTAATGAAACTGCATGATGATTTGAAGGTGCTCTAAAGCATCCTTCTATATTTAAAGTAAAGGTGACACAAATGCCTAATGTAGTTGATTAGCTTTTCCAGGCCTGACACCCCATCATCAGGTATTTTGGATTACAACTCCCATCAATCCCAGCCAGCATGGCCAATTATTGAGAGCCTGGGTATTGTCTGGAAGGCACCCAGCTGAAGGATACTGTAGTAGAGCAATTAGATATTGGGAATAGTAGGAAAACATTATTAATAACCTTTTTCAGTTGTAGTTGATCCCAGATTCTCTGTTTTGCTTGCTTAATTATTTCCAACACTCAAACCTGTTCTTTGTAATAATAGCTGTTAATAAAGAGGTATGGGTTATGCAAAATATTAGACATAAGAAAATTATAAAAGAAGACGTAAAAATGGCTTTCTGGAAAATACTCAATCTGGTCAAACAATGTTTCAGAGATCTCATATCAATTGTTACTCAGATTATTTCTATCCCAAACTTTGGTTGAGTAAAGTTGTTATATTTATTTTGATAACATTTTTGTTTTTATGCTTGTTTACATGTATTGTTGATAATAAACACTAGCTTTCTAGATTATCTGCATTTGATAAAGCAGTTTTTCGTATAAATTTTAAAAAACAGGCTTCAGTGAGTATCTATGATTTTCAATACCTGAAGTAAAAATTAGAGATTGACTGTTGCAGCTAAGCATAGTCAACAACCCAGAAGGTTTGCGAAAGTATTCTAAGATTTTTTGGGAAACAGAAAAGGATCAACCACTGACTGATCTTTGGAAAGTTACGCCAATTACTGTGCAATTCAGCCAATTTGCCTGGCTGACAGTTGAACTGGGAACAACCAAAAATATCTGGTTGGTGCTTCCAAATGGGAGTGAACAATGGACAATAGGCCAACACAGCATGTGTGTGTTGGTCAGTCGGCACTTAGGGGAACACTAACAATAGCGTATACTGAACCTACACACAAGTTATTGTGAACAAATGATGCCATTGTTTGGAAGGGCACAAAGGCCTGTGGGAATTGAATATTTTTGTCATTCCTCATTTAATGTTGTAACTGAATGATCCGATTGACATTACTGGAGCTGATGGACTGTTTTAGCTTTTTCAGCCTAGGAATCTTGGACACAGCAGTGTTAGCACTAGGTGGTGTGTGGAATGTGCTCCCCAGAAAGGTCCGCCTGGCGCCGTCATTATTTGTTTTTCGGCGCCAGGCCAAGACCTTTTTATTCAAACAAAATTTTAACAATGTTTAATATTTATAGATTTTAATTGTGCAGCCAGGGTATTTGCAGGTTTTAATTGTAATTTGTTATTTATATTGTATTTATTTCTGTGAGACTATATAGCAAGGGGACGGCATATACATAAAATATAAATAACAAATGAATGAATGAATGTCCCATAACAGGCCAGGAAAAGGTTGGTGAAGGAGAAAGTCAAGAACTGTGTGTGTTTTTCAGAGACTGGCAGGTAACAAGAGAGGCAGTACTGTGTAGTGGTTAAGAGTGTAGGACTGGGACTCAGGCAATCTGGGTGCTAGTCCTTGCTCAGCCATGGAGCCAGCTGGGTGACTTTGGGCCAGTCACAGACTCTCAGTCAAGCCTATATCACAGGGCTGTTGTGGGGATAAGACAGAACAGCAGGAGGAGAATGAAGTAAGCCACGTTGGATTCTTTAAAAGAAAAAAGGTGAGATATAAATCTAATACAATGAATAATTGTATAAAATTGCTCATGCTGCTACAATTTCTTAGAAACGGTCTTCTATCTTTGGAGGTCCAAAATGAACGTTAAGTGAAAAGCAGGTATTCTGTTAAAGCAAAAGAAAGTTCCAACAAGCAACCTCTGCAGCAGTGTATAAAACCACAATCTAAAGGTAAAAAGGAATAGGATAATATTCTATTCTAGGATATACCTATTTGGGAAAAAATTACTCAACCAGAAGCTTCTTTTTAAATAGCAGGTTGTTTTACAAGTAGAATTCAGAGTTCGGAGAGGAGAGCTCCAATGTCTGGATGGAAGAAGCCGAAGTCCCTGCCCTTCCTGATGGACAAGTCATTCTCATGCAACTGTTTGCTCTGTCCCTCTTCCCTTACTGCCTTGTGAATTTTGTGTGGCAAAGAGCCGTGATTTGTATCCACCCAGATATTCAAGTTGAGCACAGGACCTGGCCATAAAGAAGCACCCCCCGCCCCTCACCCCTTGCAACCCAGCGAACTTCTGAACCACAAGGCAGGAGGTGGAGCATTTTGAAGAGCAGTTCTGCTGAGATTTTATTCTCTCCATTGCTCTTCAGCCTTAGACTGATGTTTGCTTGAATTCTCCCCACCTCCCTCTCCAAAGTTAAAGCCATTATTGTTGGTTTCTGCACAGGTCCAACAGTCTTAGAGGTGTTTAACACATTACTCAAGCATCTGCGTTTCAGCGTTGACTTCGAATTAAGTGACAGGCACAGCTCAGTAAGCAGTGCAAGCTTCAGCATATGCACCAAAGAAAACGATGAGAGAATTGTCCAGAATTCTATTATTCAAACCATTGGTGAGTCATTTGAAGGAACTCTTAGCCAGTACCTCTCACAGGGTATACGGCATGATCCCCTCACTGCATGATTCCTGTGCCTTTCTGTGGTTTGGGATTCTTACAGAAACAGAACTTTCCCAGTGCATCATGCGCACTCTTGCGCAAGCTAACGAGGACTGCTAGTCGTGGTGACTATGTGCCACCTCCAGCAGTATGCCTAGGTACACCAGGAGGTGGGGCGCATGGGCAGGAAGGTGCAGCTTTACCAACATCCTACTTGTGAGCTTCTTACAGGCGACTGGTTGACAACTGTGTGAACAGAATATTGACCTACATGGACCTTTCTTATGTTATTAATGTGAATCAGGAGGGATTTTCTTAATGGGTGCTGCCATTTCATGATGGAAAGGATCCCAGCTAACACTTAAAGGCATGAGAAAGTATAGCAATTGCTCATCAGGACAATTCTTTTGCATATTAGGAGTGTTTTGCACAATAATTTCAAGGATGATATCTTGGAGAAATGGTTCTTATTTATGCTGTATGCCAAAAAATCTAAAAAGAGGATGTATAAAAGGTCTGCTAGATTCAGTCTAGTATTTATATATTGTGGGTTCTGAAATCTTTTTGAATAGTCTCTTAATTTATTATGTGTGATGCTTTCAGTGAGTCTGATAAAGAGAGCATGTCAGTGAAAACTGATGTGCAGTAGAAAAGGGGTACACAAGCATTCTTGGTCCTGAGGGCCACATTGGGAATTAGTGGCATGGCAGAATCAATGCCAGCCACAGTGGAGTCACCAGAGGGAGGAGGGCTAAGGCGAAGAATCTGAGAGGAGGAGGCTGTGGACTCCGGGACCAAGAATTTCTTGGCTTTCTTGGACGGCTTGGGCTCAGAGATTTTCCTTGATGAAACCTTCTCTGCCCCTAGCCCGTAGAACCTAACGGCAGCAAAATTGGCCTATGTTCCCATAAGAAACAGGCAGTTCCTCAGAGGGGGAAGAGTTGTCAGCGGAGCCAGATGGTCCCATTGTCTTACAACTTCAGGTGGCCTCTGCATGTTGCTGAGTCAACTGCTCCCCTTGAGTGAGTTCCAGCCAGTGCACAGGGATCTGTCCACAGTCCTGACAGGACTAGCCCAATACTTCTGACAGAGTAAGATCAGGGCCATTTTCTGGTGGAAAGTCAGATGAGTATAAAGCAGTAATATCAATAAATAAAATCAAGGTCTCATTCAATAGGCTAGGAAAGGGCAGCCTACTGAAGAGGCCTCATCTCATTGGATTTGATCTTCCCTAACCAAAAGGGATCCAGCTGTTCCAGCATCACTGTTGTAACCCAGGATCTCTTGGGAGCTCTAAGCCTAGCTAAGAGTAGAGAAGGGATTACTGTTGGAATGGACAGGAAACATTTATGAAAACAATTGAATATTTTTAGAAGAATCCCATAGAGGTTGCATGAAGGGTTTTATCTTGCTTTTAAGTTGGTGAAATGTTTTGTTTTAGATCTGGGGAGAAAAATCCAGCATTTTCCTTTATTCCCTACCTGTATTTTTCCTTGTTTGTACATAGGCTTTTTTGGAAGCAACCTGCCAGACTACCATCGATCTGAAATTATGATGTTCATTATGGGGAAAGTACCAGTTTTGGGGGCAACATCACATATGCTGGACACCAACCAATTTGGGTTTGTTGAGATTACTTCATAGTTTGGACTTTAAATGGAAAATGTGTTTCTATGAAAGTGGGGTGGAGTTCCTGAGCACCATCAACAGAAGAAAGGGCTCATCCTGTCCCCTGAATACCTGTTCTCCCTAAAAACCCTCCTTGGGGCACCGGGAGAATTGGGCAGATGGGCTTTGGAGAAGCAGAATTTCATTCTTAGTCCCCTTGTGCTGATTCCCATGGAGCAAATGCATAACCACACACATACAGCCAACTTTCACCCTGTCCAACCCCTTCCCCATCCCCCAGAATATGAGAGAAATATCACGGGATTCTATGGGTAATGTCCAGCATTGCCCGAGTGACCAGAAAGGAGCTGAAATATTTGTTTCCAGAGCAGATTGGTGAAGCTTCCCGAAAGGAGCCTTCCGTTTAGAGCAGGGTTTGGCTCATTCACATGCTTCCTCTGTTGCACTGGCAGTGGGGGCATCCCACTGGTGAAACACAGGCAGTGGACGTGCAGATCCAGCACTGAACAAAGCCCTGCTATGCTGCGCTAAATTAGATGTGTAAATCTCTATTTATCTACTCACCCTCTTGGAGAGTCGTACCCGCCGTAGGTGACTAGCCATTTTTCCATTGGTCGTATTGCATATCTTCCCAGCCTGACTGGTATTTGCAGTCCAATGTTAGGAAATGTTCAAGAGCACCTCCTGAGAGACATTTTAATTATAGCATAAGACTGCCCTCTTTTTTCACCGCAGGGTAAAAATATCATTTTCCTTGTTTTCACGGTTGTGCCTGATGACCTGTTTGGCCCCTTCCAGTCCCTTGTTCCTGTGCTAAGATTTCCGATTACTTAACAATTAATTTGCCTCTGCAACAATTCATAAGGGAGCCGTCCAGCTACAAAATAGGGTAGCAACCTTCTGTGGTTGACTAGAAGAGCATCAGCTTTCCGGAAAAATAAGACTTCATGGCTAACGCGGCAGGCCGTATTGATTCTGTGGGTTTCAGAGAAATACCACTTTTCTCAGAGGAGACCAGCACTGACGTATGCACTTCTGATAAAACAGCTGAATAATTCAGAATCGCTCCGCTTCACGCTGTGCTAATCAATTTTCAGATCAAGAGACAAAGCCATGCTGGGGAAAATTACAGCCATCTTCAGTCAAGCAGGGTGGTGTCTCTCTAAGGATGTAAAAAGCAGCCAGGAAGAAGCTGCTGTCAGTGGGAAAGGGATTTGTTCTTCGCTACATTCAAACCATCTGTAGTGATAATTTATTCACTACATTTCTGAGGAACCCCGTGGTTATTTACTTGCAGAGTTACTTGGGACATGGTAACTTTTGATGCTTCATTGGCCCAGTTATCTTTTGCACAGTGTACACAGGAACAGACCCCTGTAATGGCCATGATGGCTAAAATGAAACTCACCCTGCAAACTCTTTGGGATAAGCCACAGTGAGTGTCTGTTGGTCTCGTTTCTTGGTTATCTGCTTCCTGAATTCTTTGGGCTGCCCTCTACTAGGAGGAGGATGCTGGGCAAGGAGACCACTTGATCAGATTCAGCCTCACTCTCTCTTGAGCTGAATTAATTTGGATCCCTCCCAAAACACCATCTGCTAGTTACTTATGTAAGCTAATTTACAGAGGGATGCTGTATCCAAACGAATTGAGAAGGTTATAGACCTTTTTAGCATCTTAATTGTCGATAAAACAGGGGACAGCTGATCAATATTAACTGAGTAGCAGAGTGCTTAAGGACAGGTGCTTTCATCTGGGGAAGACCCTTGGTTAGAATTTCATATCAGACACAAATTCCCTGTGTAGCCTTATGGGAACCCTTCAAGCCCTCCTGCCACTCTTTATATATAATGGAGCAATAATATTAGCCTATTTTCCAAGGCTCTTGGGATGGGTTCTGTACGAATGTTTGTGAATATACCAAAGCTTCCTTTTAGAATATATAAGTTTTGCCTACAGATGGCTCTGGGACTTGTAATTCCAGACTAGGAAATTGGACTCTCAAAAGCTTATAGTGCATGCTTCAAATATGAGATAAGGGTTGCACCTGTAGAAATCTTCTCCAGCTCAGATTTTATTCTGAACCTGAGTGGAATTGTTCTGCTGACCTTTCCTGCCAGCCAGCCAATTTCTAATCTTTCAGTCTGCCATGTTCCCTCCTACATTTCTTAATCAGCTAGTGTTAATGCTCCAGCAGCAAGGAATGGGCAGAAAGGAGGTTGGTCAGCCATGCATTTTCTGTTCCTGGCTTGCCCTGTGACCTGCCTGAAGGGGATATTCTGTCTCTTGCTGCTTATTTTTTTCCACTTCCTGTTGCTAGATGAGGAAATAGATAAGGGGTGGAAATTATTATTATTATTATTATTATTATTATTATTATTATTACATTTCTATGCCGCCCCTTGCCGAAAGTAAATGAGGGTATTAATGGAAGTCTGCCAAGCAAGAAGAAAGAGGCTTGCAGGAAAGGGATGAATAATAGTTTCACAGGAGGAAAAGATGGACCAAGTTAATTCGAATGTAGACTGGTATGGAAAGAAGCTTTTTCATGATTTGAGTGGAGCAGGTGAGGTGAGGTGAAGTGGGGCAAAATAACTCCACTTGTTTCTGAGCCAATTAGTTTCAAGGCAGAGATCCATTCAAAGCTTTAATCTTTGCTTTTTGCTGATATCATGAGAAACTTGGATTCAAGTGCATTTCTTGTCTGATTTTCCTTGTTTGCCTTCAGGGATTCAGGAACCAGGCAAATTCAGATTATGTTGCTGAGATCATTACTGATGGTAAGGCTTCTTGTCATGGAGGAAACAGATTTTCCTTAGGGGAATAATGCCCTTTTTACACCACAGACAACAGTCATCGCAGCCATTGCTTTAAACTTTAAGTACAAGGAAAGGTGAGTAACCTTTTCCATAAGGCAAGTGCTGACTTGCAGAGAGTTACTCTGCTGTTTACCTGTCATCAATGAGAATGGCCTGCAGGTCTGCAGGAAGGAAAGGTATTGCAAATAAGGAAAGCGTCCTGTTCTTCTTTTGATGTGCTGTCAGTGGCACATAGGGATTTCTTATTAACTAGCACTCCTAAGTCTTGCGCTATCGGGATGGGGAATGCGTGGTCCCAGATTTTCTTGGACTGCAACTCTTGCATTGGCCCCATTGGCTAGCGATTGGCGTTGCAGGACGATACCTAGAGAGCCGCATAAGGATATGCGAGGGACCTGTTTAGGGGTGAGAATCTATTGGGTTGCCAGGGCAAGGCTTCCTGGACTCCAGCCTGCTTTGGAGCAGCCCCAGTTCCATTTTCCTGGCAAGCATGCCCGACTTTCACGGGGTGCTCGCAGGAGCTGAGCTGCACGTGCTGTGCAAGGAGCATCTCCAGCGGCCGCTACACCCGGAGCAGGAGAGGGATGCTGCTGGTTGTCGCACGGTGCTCCATCCCTGGTGAGCCCTACCTGACTGCAAGCTGCATCCCGTTCTGTGCCCCGTGCAACAGCTCTTGAGGCAGCTGCACCTGACGCAGAAGAAGGTTGCCACTTACACAGCTCTTGTTCCATGAGCGCTTGCAGGCTTCTTTTCAGCTTGGCTCACTTCCCAAGAGCCACGCAACTCTAGAGCCACCTGTCCCCCAGCCCTATCACACATGCTGTGGTGTTCTGGTTGGAGCATTGGACTACAGCTGGCTGGGTTGGGCTTTACCTCCCTTCTTGGCCATGAAGACTGGCCTGGGACAATCATAATCTATCAAGCTGAGCTGTGTGGCTGACAGAAGCAGAGGGAGAAGCCTGAGGCTCCTCAGAGGAAGGGAAGGATGAAAATGTAAGAAATAGGAGAACCGTATTTGGGTAGAGAGGTTGGTGCCATGGAATATGATGCTTCAGATTGTGGTGTTTAGGCAACCTCTTCCTTGGAGAGCTTTCCTTCTCTTTGATACCAACCAGGTGACCACAGGATACAGCGCCAGGACGATTGCTGCTGCTTTGCCTGCCCCGTTTCTGGATCCTTTGCTGTCTCCTTCACTCATGGATGACTGCGAGCTGAGACAGCTGGTCCTGGAAATACTGCATAACCTTATTGACCGCCATGACAACAGAGCAAAGCTCAGAGGGATACGGTTGGTGTCTGTACCGAATGGGGCCTCTGAAGAGGCCAAATGGAAGAGCAGATCGTAGCAGCAGAAAACAGAGTTCCCTAGATGCTTGAATAGGTAGCAAATGTAGAAAGAGCAGATTTCTGCCCGACTGCTGAGCTCCTAATGACATTCCTTCAAGAGCCATGCTTAGGAAGCCCCATTCACATGCAAGCAGCTTAAGGGATGCAGTGGAGAACCTGAGGACATGGTGGAATGGATGCTGGCACTCGCCTCATTCCCCTTTATCCCTCCTGTCTTCTCTATCGAGGAAAGGGAAGGGCCATAGCTCAGTAGTGAAGCACATGCAAAAGGCTCCAGGTTCAATCTTCAGCATCTCCCGCTAGGGCTAGGGAAGACAGAGACCCTGCAGAGTCACCACAGTCCATGGATGGAGCATCTACATGGTCCATTTAGATGGACATGACCTTGACATAAGATAGCTTCCTATATTCCTACCAAAACAGGGAGAGGCTGTAAGAGCACTAGGATAAAATTATCTGGGTTTTTTTTTTTTTTTTGTAGTTTTTGTCCTGCCTCTTTGCCTTTGGCTTTACCTACCACCCGCGTGTGCCCTCTGAGAGCTTCTCTAAAATTGAATTTGGCCCTTGGGCTGAAAGAGGTTGGACTCTCCAACCTTCCTCATGGCAGTAGTGTCATTGCTATGTGTCCCAGTCTAGAGGCCGACTCTAAACCTTGCATTAACGTTTGAGTACCCAGAGGGCAATTATCTGAATTCTGAAGCAGTGAAGGTGCTGCCCATCCCCAGCTGAGTGCTTTTGTCTCTGAGAGGGCCAGCAGTGCAGACCCCTTTCCCTTTCCCCTTTCGTTTTCTCTAGCATGCAGATACTGTGGGTTGGATCCAAAGCGGCCTCTTCACATACGGAAGTGGCTCTCCGCCTACAAAAGGTCTGCGTATGCCTCTCCCTACATCACTGCAGAAGATGAGTGAAACGAAATGCTAAAATATTCTTCCAGTTCCACATCCCCTGCACAAGCAGGCGTACGAGAGGTCCTCTGTAGGAACTACTGCACTGATGCTTATGTTCTCACAGAGCAGCTATTTTCCATCCACTCACGGAGGAATGCTGGGGGTTGTAAAACTTTTTCTGTCTGAATTTAAAGATGGTGCCCTTTGAATGGGAAAAAAACTGCAGACTGCCAACTGATTGATGGTTGGAGGAAAGGAGGTGGGACTGGGGAAGGAGGGTGGCTGCCTGGGACACTGGGAAGGCTGGATTGGAACCGCCAAGGTTCCAGGTTTTGGCCTGAAGACCTAGGTTCTGAAGCCTTTCTGTAAAAATAGACACAGTTGCCCAAGCTGTGTGCACCATGGTTCAGAACCTTCCCATATCTAGCTTACCGACCGAAAAATGACAAATTGTTATGTATAAAGGACACACCTGCTTTCACAAACCATGTTCTGGCTGTCATCCATGGATGCAACTCACTGCAAACACCTTTCTGCTATTTTTCGTGGTTCAGTTTGTCCGCAGAGAGGAAATATTTACAAGAATGTCGCCACTGAAATGGCTAGATGATTTTGTTTTCCAGCTGTATTGCCCTAAATGTTAAGCAGCTCTTCCAAATCACTCCAGGTTTAATTAAGCTTGTAATTATATTTTTGTTTTGTGCAAAATGGGTTTGTGTGAAACATAAAATGAAGTATCCTTTTACTGAGTCATAATTACTTATGATTCCCTATTTTAGAAATAACAAGTCAGTTCTCATTGTTAAACGTGGGTGTAATTAAAATGGAAATTGCTTCAAAAATGTCTGAATAGATTAAATATATTTCACACTGAGCTTTCCACTCCCACCCCCTGAGAAGTAGCTTGTTTACCAATTGTTATGATTAATGCTGCTTTTAAGAAACTAAACAACTGGTTTGTTTGTTTGTGTGCAGAATAATACCTGATGTTTCAGATCTAAAGATAAAACGAGACAAAATTTCAAGGCAAGATGTGAACTTCATCAAAAAGGTAATAGCACCATGTACAGGCAGCAAAATACTGGAAGGAAGGGATGGCACAAGCTGTTGGGTGAGAGCTCCGTGAAAAGGTCCTATGGCCTTGAGGTGGAACCCACGATTGGCATGTAGAAGGGTCCGAGTTTAATCTTTGCTTCTGGCTTGAAAAGAGATTCCTGGTGGCAGAGCTGGAAAAATCCCTGCTTGAGGTCCTGGACAGCCAAAGCTAATCTGGGTATGCTGGACTGGGCCAGACAGAGCAATCTGCTGACTGCATAGTGCAGCTATGGGTACTTATGAGGTATCCCCAGTGCTTTAAGTATCTAAGGTGTCTAGACTCTGCAGGGAACTCTGGTGACCCACCAGGACTTTCTGGCTTTCTGTCTCCTTAAGAGCCCCTGGCACACACCCTGAAAAGCCACACTTAGAGGACCCTTTGAAGTGGCATCCTGCAAAGCCCAAAGGCCTGCCGAAAAGTCACCAAAGACCTGGTCAGAACTGCTTCTCCACCATCCACATCTCCACCATGTTGTACAGTCCAGAACTCAGCTGCCCTGTGATGAGGCCCTCTTTCAAAGACCTTGGCCTTCTCCGTGTCTGATGAGGCTCACAGGAGAGCAGCGACAGAGAAGACATAGCCTTGAAAAGTGAGAAGGATGAACTGCACTAACATTACCTGTCCAAAGAGGGACACTGCATGACAATATGTAGAATATGTAGAAGGATAATTTTGTACGGAGACAGGCTATAGCTGAGTGGTAGACCACTTGGTTCAATCCCCCAGTTTTTCCAGGAACCCTCGGGAGTCTCTGCCAGTCAGTGTTGACAGTACTGGGCTCAATGGACCAGGGTTCTGAATCAGTAGAAGGGATCTTCTTAGATTCCCAATTACTCCTCATTGGGTCCAATAAGCAGAGCCAGTATGAAATCTTAACCTGGTTGTCTTCCAATTGCCCACTATTTCAAGATAACTCTCCTTTGTCTACTCTGTAGCATGGGCAACAGCTGTACAGACATGTCTATTTAGGCTGTAAAGAGGAAGACAACATCCAGAAGAACTTTGAGCTGCTGTATACGACCTTGGCTCTCATCACTATTGAATTAGCCAATGAAGAAGTCGTCATTGACCTCATCAGAGTGGCTATTGCACTGCAGGTAGGGCTCTTGGAGACCTTCTAGGTGCTTTCGCCAGTCCTTTAAACATTTAATCTTGGATGGAACGCTTCTGCATCCAAAAGAATTTATTTATTTATTTATTTATTTATTTATTTATTTATTTATTTATTTATAAAATTTGTATGCCATCCATTACTTGCATCTCTGGACGGCTTACAACATAGGTCAAGATAAAATAGATAAATTGACAATTCCACTCTGGCTGCGAATTAGTAAAATACAAACAATAAAAACCAGTTCCCATTAATACATATTAAAATATTGATTAAATAAAAAGGTCTTGACCTGGCACTGAAAAACATATATTCTGGTGCCAGGCGGACCTCTCTGGGGAGCGCATTCCATAGTCGAGGCGCCCCTGCAGAGAAGGCCCTCCTCCGGGTACTCTGTCTCCTAACATCTTTCCCGGAGGGTTCCCGGAGGAGGGCTTCTGCTGCCGATCTCGGGGAATTTATATCACAAAATGTGCTGATCCTGCAAGCATTGGGTTATATCTAGCGTTAGTCCATTTCACAGTCAGCCCATTGAAATGAATGGGATTCCAGTTAGTCTAGCATTGGCTGCAGTCCAGTTCTTGTTGTTATTTTCAACCATTGCTTTTTTCATTGAAGGACGTTGCAATCCTTAACGAAGACAACTTGCCCATGTTCCATCGCTGCAGCGTGATGGCAGTGGTGGCTGCATACCTCAACTTTCTAAGCCAGATGATTGCAGTTCCTGCCTTTTGCCAGCATGTTACGAAGGTACTGGGATTCTTCCAATGTTGCATGTGTGCAATACATTTGCATACAAGCAGACCTGCAAGTCAGTTGTGCAAAACATTGCAAAGGGATTTTGGAGGAACAATGATTTGAATAAGGCTAGCAAAACATTGTAGCCTTTTGCGTACACATAAATTCCCATCAGATTCTGCCTTAACTTGAAATTTAAAGTAATCCTGCCTTACAGAAATTTAAAAAACCCAGAATACAGCATAGTAAACCCTACTGTGAAAGCTTTTAAAGTTTAAAACAGAGTGAATATGAGAGAGAGAGATCCAGTAGCAGTGTGAAAACATAACACATTTAAAACAAAACCGAAAGACTGAAAAATAGACTGTGGATAGAATTATGGACACTTTTGGAGTGAAGGAACGGGAAGAGCTTTCAGCCTCCAAGGGATGGTGACTTTTCCACCACCAGTGAAGAAGTTCATCTGCTGAATTCAGTGCACACAACTCGCTGCAAAGCCTTGAAGTCTCCATTGAATTTGGGTCAAAGGGAATCCCTGAAAAAAGATCCTCCTGAAAAAAAAAAATGCCCGCCTTTGTAAAGTATTTATTTAATTACAATTGCATTTTCATTTTACTGTATAATATAAATCAACAAACTAGTGAATTTGCTTTGCTCAGATCTGCATATCTTCTGTTGGTTTTCTGCTTGTCTTACAGGTCATTGAAACCAGAAATGTAGAGGCGCCCTACTTTTTACCGGAGACGATTTTCAGAGAGAAGTGCAAGTATGAAACATTTGAGAGTTGATAACATGAGGGTCAGTGATGTTCTTGACTTAAAAGGGAGGGGAGGAAGAAGAGGAAGGACCATAGCACCGGGGTTCCCAATGTGGACAATGCTGGGAATGGGAGAAACTGCTGTGGAACGCACCGCCACCTGCCTTATCAATGGATGTATGGCCAGTTGAGATGTTGCCTGTCATCATGAGGTCCTGTGTCCCTCTTCTGCATTCATCCCCAGGTGTTCTCAGAACTTTAGACCCTTTCCCTCTGTCCCCCACCCTCCAGCTCTGTACCCTGGAATGTTTAATGCAAAGCTGAACGTAAGTGGTGGGTAACAGCACCTACCATGCGTTCCATCCGGGTGTTCTACTCTGGCCACCTGCGGCCACTTATGCTCAGAGGAAGAGCAGCCCACTTCCATGATCCTCTGGAGCAGGAAGTCTGCCTGGACCATCTGCAGGAAGGGCAATGCAAGCTCTAGTACATATAACCAGTTGGCAGTGGTGGCAAAACTCAGTGGGAGACAGAAGGGGAAGATGGTGGGATCTGTACTATCCCGAGTGCGCTGCCCCTTCATGCTCACTGCTTTGGGTCTAGCTCAGCCTGCCTTAAGCACACTGTCTATCAGCCTCGATTTTGACTCCCCAGAATAGCAGTGCAGTCTGCCTAGTTATTAAGCACGGCCTAATATTGTTGCAAATCATATTAGAGTTGGAGAAATGAGGAACAGCCATTTCAGTCTGTGATTAATTCACTGTCATTTTCATTCCTCACTGTGCTGGATTCTTCCGCCTGCTATTTGGTGATTTAGATAATGCTTTCCATAATGATAAGAAATTAACTATGGCACATTATGTTTTGAAGCCTACCCAAGTCCCTGGAGAAGGATGAAACAAGCTTGTTTTTTCTGACCAACCAGATGGCAGAATCACTGGGCAGCAGTGGCTACTCTGTGGAGAGGTTGTCCGTGCCGTATGTGCCGCTTGTGACAGGTAAGTCCTCGATGACTTAGACATTTAGAAACATAGAAGCTGCCTCATACTGAGTTAGACCGTTGGCTTTGTTGATGCTAACTGGGAACATACCTCAGGCCTTCACAAAGAACTTTTCTATGCTACTTGGAGATGCCAGGAGTCCAGCCGGAGGTCTTCTACTCACAAGGCACGTGCTCTACCACTGAGCCACAATTCCATTCTTCTGTAGCCGGCTATCACCATCTCTTTAAGTTGCGAAACAGAGGCTGAGTTTACAACATAACATACCCTTATGGACTGAATATGGGTAGAGTATTGAACTGTAGGTTGTTGTTGGAATGTAGATTATTGTGTTGTCTGAATCCAGCCGATACGAGACATGGTTTGTTAAATCACAAATAACCCACATTTTACAGCCCAACGACGAACCATAGGTTCTGCTCATGGGTTATTGTGATTAAGTTCAGACCAAATGGTAACAAATAAATAACAAATGCACAACAACCCATGGTCTGACAACAACCCACATCCAATGCACACTCAACCCCTGAGCAGGGGTTATTGTCTGAACCCAGTGCGAGCATCATTCACTGTCAGGGCAAATTCTCTGTATATGCTGCTTGCCAGTCAGCACATCCATATACCGTCTTTATTCCAAGTGATTAAAAAATAGGCCTACATGGGTAGAGCTGTTCTATTACAAACTTCGGGTAGGATACTCTCCTGGTTGGCATTGCTCAAATCCTCATTGTATCCCACGAATTGGACTGGCAACACAGGTTGCAAATGCAATTCTTTTATTGATGACAGAATATTACACACTTGTATCTGAAATGCCCACCCCTCAAGCCTTCCAGTGCCAATGTAAGCCTGGCACCCTTTGCAGAAATTTAATTAGTGCAATTTCAGTTTTGTAAGTCTGAAAGCGGCTCTTGCTCCTTCAGGTGGTCTTTAAAATATTTGGAATTTGTAGATTCATTGATTGATTTGATATGATTTCTATACTGGTCAATAGCCAAAGCTCTGAATGCTATTTTGATCTGCAAAAATAAAATGTATTCTTTCCAATTTAAAAAGATGCCAAGAAAGTGCATAGGACTAGGGTTTGTAGCTCCATGTTATAGGAGGTGCTTTGTACTTCAGAGTTTCCAAACTCCAGAGTGTCTGGCACCTGGTGCCAGTGCTCAGAAAGACCTTTGCATCTAAGACCTTGAGCAACCACTGCCATTTGGGCCAAGAAGCAGATGAACCAAGTGTCTGACTTGATAAAAGGCAATTCCACATGCTAATAATCTGAAAGCTACTTCAGAGCATAATGCTTATGAATGTTAAGAAGTGTTCACTCATCCTTGGTTTGCATCAGTTTCCATTGTTTGTGGAAGCCTTCTGTGTGTCACGGAAACCATTTGGCAGTTTCCAGTGCCGGAGAAAGGCCTTGAGCTAATTTGAGGCGTGCCCAATGGATGCTTTGGGGATTTTTTGTTTTGCAAAAACGCCAGTTGCTTCCTCACCGCTTGCTATGTCAGCAGTTCAAATATGGGTAGACCGCAGCAAAGAAGCTGTAATCCAGAGCCCTGCTTGGATCATCCAATTCTTTGGCATCTGGCAAAATGTTTATCACTTTTCTCTTGTCTGTTTTCTGATTTTTCTGGCCGGTATACCATCCTAAAGCTTTTGTTTTCATTGTTATGTATCTCCTGAAATTTAGCTCTATTTCCATCTGGCAAAAAGCCTCATAAATGCAGGCGCAAGTCCAAAGGTAAATTGAGACCATAGCTGCGTATCCTCTGTGTAGCTTTCCCCTGTGCTATTTAGGAACTGTAGGCAGCAAATAAGCCTCGTTCTCCTAGATAGGAAGTGCCAGTGCTGTATCCGTTTTCCTTCCTGTTTCCTGCAGCCTATGCAATGGTAGCTCTCGCTTCTTCGCACTGTAACTCCCAATACTGCACCTTTTTGATATTTATCAGAATATGGCAGCGACTGATAGGAATTAGCCCGTTGGAGCACTGTATTTATTCACAATTCAGGGTGCTTGCATTGGCTTGGAAAGTCCCTGAAGGTTTGGGACCAGAGTGTCTGAAGAACTGCCAACTTCTTATAAGTTTCAGAGGCAGCCCTTCAGAGAGTGGGAACTGGAGACAAGGATTCTGTTCGCACGCTTGCAGGGTGATTGCTAAGCCTTATTAACCACCCTGCCTGTGCAGATCGCAAGCTGTGGGGAGGAGGTGAGCACAACCGCTTTCCTCTCATAGTCAGAAGGCTTGTTGCTATGGTTAACAAGGCACACAGTAGCCATGGGCAACCGTGGGATTCTTGGATGGCTTGTTAACCACCCTGACCATGTTTGCATGACACGGGAAGCCACGCCGCTGAGGATACTTATGCTAATGCCACCACCGCCACCATGGTCATGCAAACAGGCCCAGGGCCTTTCTAGTGGTGGTCCCACAGGATGGAGCTCCTTCCCAGGGATGCCCGCTTGGTGCCTGCTTTGTCAGCTTTGAGGTGTCAGATTGAAAAATGGCAGTCCTTCTCATGGATAGTTTGCTCTGGATGTTGCGCTTTTTTTTTTTTTTGTCCTTTTCTGCTTTTGCCAGTGGTTTCTTCTTTAACTGCTGGCTTGCTGTACTTTTAAGAGTTTTGCACTCTGATTGGTGTTTTTCACTTTTGTCAGCCAGCTTGGAAGCTTCTGTACCAAAAAGCAGCTTGCAATACCTGTAATGGGGTCGCCAGAGCATGAGCTGCCAGGTGCTTCTGCTACAGCTCCTTCTCTGGGGTTTCACAGTCACAATAAGGGGCCGTATTTCCCTTGGGGTGATCTAATAGGGGTTCTGTGCCAGCAGTAGATGGAACTAAAGCTATTAGGTTCTGCTTTTTGACACTGCAGAATTATACATCACTCCTTTTCACTCTTTTTGCGCCTTCAAATGCCAACTTCAAACTCTCAGATTAAGAGATTTTCTCATTCCTGTTCCCATTCCGATTCCCGTTCCCGATCCTATTCTGTTTCTTTGCAGACTTTTCCAAAGGTGTCCCTTAAAGTGTGCCCATTTTTGGAATGTGTGCACTTTTGAAATGCACACATGCTGTTGGGTGTTTTTTTATTATTATTATTATTTTGGTCCACAAGTCATATTACAATCTCAGAAATTCACTGACAGTTATACCAGATTAGCCTGAAGTGCCTGATCCTGCCTAATCTTGGAAGCGAAGCAGGGTAAGGCCTGGTTGAAATCTGAATGGGTGACTTACAATGTTTTGAAGCTCTCTCTCGCCCAGAGAGCTTTGTCTGTTGGTAATATAGAAATGTAACAGCAGCAATATCTGGAATCATAGATTCATGGAATCATAGAATAGAAACTTTGGAAGGGGCCAGAGGGTCAGTGCAGGACTCCAGGTTAAACCATCCCTCCGAGAGGGCTGCCCAGCTGCATCTTGAATGCCCCTGGTGTGGGAGAGCCCATCACCTCTTTCAGTCATTGCTCCCAGTGTCACTCTGCTCTGGAAGGTACAGATTGGGTAAAATCCTCATCAAAAACCAGATTTCTCATACATTCCTTACTCAGCATAGCCATGATCTTATTGGACACCTTTCCACATGCTACTCTCGGCCTCAACTTTCTATTGTCTGTAATGTCATCTTCCTCAGAACACAGCCAGTTCCCCCATCTTTCTTGGGCACGTCCCAGTATCTGCCGCTACCACTAGGTACAGGAGGGTCTTGGCAATTGTATTGTAGGTGGCCTATAAATATAGATAAATAAATACTGCTAGGTACTGCCAATATATTTTGCTCATTGCGATTTTGGAAAAAGCAAATGGGAATCTAATAGGATACGTGCCTAGGATATGTTGCTCTTGTCATCCAGATGAAGACAGGCTATCCAGGAGGAAGAGTCTCATGGACACCTTGTCGATTCAGGCAGACATTCTGCCGGGTTGCAGCCTGGAGGAAAAGGTAGGTAGCATTTCGGTGCGTGAGAGGAAGGCGCACACAGTTCTCTGTGTTCTTTAGTGGCTTCTAGCTTGCCTGCCTTTGAGGAAAAAGCAAAGCAATTCACCTGGAGAATACCTGTGCGCATGTTCTGGTCAGTCTGCAGCATGCTGCCATGTAGGGCAGGGAGCCGTCTCTCCCAGAGTACTGGCCAGGCTGTTGTGCCTCACTGGTGTGCGTTGGTGTGTGGCCAGGGAGCACATCATCAAGGCTGAGACGACCCAGATCAGCATCCACCCTTCCAAGCAGCTGCGGGCTTTTCCTGGGCTCAACCCAAAATGAGCTGAGCCAAGGGAAAGCCCGTGAATGCTCCTGCAGCCCAGATGTGCTGGCTGCCAGCAACCTCTTCCAGGGCGGCTGCAGCCTCTTTGGTTGTGCAGTGGTCTTGGCCAGTGTGCTTTCCTGGCAACCCTTTGGCACGCAGACCTTTTTGGGCACCAGTTTTAGCCATTCACACAGCCGCTGTTCCTGGCTGTCCTGTGAACACTGGGCAGACTGACTGGGCGCGCGAACTGGGTTGCCCTGAAGTGGCCCAGGACCTGGGGAGCCAGAGCAGGAGGACCCAGTGGATTTCCAACCCTGGACCGATTCCTCCCCCATCCCTACATATAGTCATAGAACGCATTCAACACCCTGCCCACCTGCCCCTGACCCATGTGCAGACCGTCACTGCCACTGTAGGTGACGATTGTTCCTGGAGCACACAGTGTTTTTCTGGCAAGCTTCATCACTACATTTGCCTTTTCAGTGGGGGAAAAAATGTCAAAAGACACTGAGGTTCTTTGGAGAGCACACTGAATCTTCAGGCAAACACTCTGATCCATCAGTGATCAGTTTTGCTGTATTTGCCTGCTAGTATTGTCACTCTAGCGCCAACACAACATCCATGTTTTTACCGTGTTGTTGGTGGAGGTGATTGAAGGCATTGCAGTGAATTGGGAAAATATGTTCCACGACCCTTTTATGCATTGGTCAATATGTCTGTGCTAATACCTTCCTCGGTATTTCTGTGGGATATATAAACAAGTATGTACTGACACCAGGAAGTCTGATTTATTTGAATTTGACACAACATCCAGTCCAGTGACTGGAAGGAAGCCAAGCCAGGATTTTTCTATGGGCTTCCATCTCAAAGATTCACTGGAGTTTGTGCATTACTTTTAAAACACTATGGAAATTTGCACAAATTGTGCAAATGGCATAAACTCATGCAGTTTGTGCAAAACATGGTATTTTGTGTGCTTTGCATAAATCAGCCCCCGAAACACACGTGGATCTAGTACAGTTTGCATAAGATCGTAGGATTTGTGCCAATTTGCACCCCAAAGCATGTGGTGATTGCACACTTCGTGCAAATTCTGTGAGAACCACATGCTGTATGGATGCAGAATATGAAGGCAATATTATGTTCCAGGCTGGATGTTCTCAACATCATCTGACATACTAGCTACATACATTTTATTCTGATGGGGGTTATTACTTCATTACATAGAGATTCTATTTAGCGAAATGGCTAATATTCCGTTTAACATAAGGTGAATGTTAACACAGGAAGAGCATCGAATGTGGTAGTTGGGATTGTGTTCCCCTTTTCCAACATCTTTCATATTGAAAGACTTTTTAACAGGGAAAACACCCAAGGAAAGTGTGTGCAAGGGCTTCTTTGCAACCAGAAAGCATTTGAGCATCTTGAGATGGCTGATGGCTGGCTTCTTATTCATTTTACTTCGCCTTCTCTATCACTGTTGTTTCTTTAGGTGAATAGCACTGAGGAGATCACCTTTGAAACCTTGAAGCAGGCTATAGGTAAAATACATGGCATTTCCACATTCAGAAAACTGCCCACCATTCTTGGTGTAATAGAAACTACTGACTATTGTTTTGGTGCTAGGTGAAGACTCTTCTTTAATGCTCCCAAATGGTTGAAGAACAGCTTCGCTGCTTTTGGGTCACCTTACTCTCAGTGCTGCTAGTCTGACTTCGATTTTAGAGGCCGGAGTGTTTTTATTCTTTGTTGCTGGTTTATTGCATGCTGGTGTCAAGGAAAGGGTTAACAAAAGAGTTTAAGTCCTAGCTGAGAAAATATTAGGGCATGTATGGTCACTGTGGCCCAGTAGTTAAAAAGTGGCCATGTAGTAAAGCTGAAAAGGCAGTGTGAAAATGTGAACTCCTTGCTTTCTCTTGCTGGTGTTCCAAAACAATTCCCAGCATTCCATCCTCTATTTTCAAACAGTAGGTTGTTCTCATAGTGACTTAGAAGTGAAATACTTGACTTCTCACTGGATGGATAGTTTACTTCTTATAGAAGTTTCTCTTTGCTTTGCTCCATTGATGCTGGTTGTTACACGGAGGTTTTTAGCCGCTTTAAAGAATGTCTCTTTCTTATACTTCTTTCTATTCTCTTTACTATTCTTATTTCAATCTTTCAAAAGATAACAATGGGCTTGATGAACAAGAGAAGGAAAAGAAGAGGCGACTGGTGATTGAAAAATTCCAGAAGGCTCCTTTTGAAGAAATTGCTGCACAGTGTGAAACTAAAGTGAGTATTGAAAGACAGTCCACAACCCAAAGTGCAACTTTGTGTGGCTTTGTTTTAGTTTAAAAACAATAGTTTAAGTATAAAATGATAAGTTTGCCAGACCTCATTAGTAACAATAGACTCTCTGATACATGTTCATACTGGTTTGTTGAACATTTCACAAATATACCACAGGAATTATCTGTTGGTAAATTGGATTACAGGAACTAGAGAGGGGCGCCTGCTATGGCCAAGATAGAAGGCAGACATGAGGCTGTATGAAGATTTCTTTCCTGTCTCCAAATCATGCAAACATGTCCTATTTGCAAAAACTAACACAAGAAGAAGCCCAGTTCTCAAGAAATGTTTGCATTTTCCCAAGAGCGTGTTTGTGTTTTGAAAAGTGCCCTTCTGAAATTGTCCATTTCCCACAAAATCTGTGATGACCAGAGTGTGAATTTTTAGTCTGTGCTTTTTCCTGCTCAGAGAAAGACCCTTGTCTTCATGTACAACAGCAAGGTAAACCAACATTTTGGGAGGAATTTGGAAAATATTGCAGAAGAGAGGAGAGAAGGATGAAGGAAGGACAATGAAGCTGGGCAGCACCTTCTACGGAAGGAAGTACACCGTTAAAGCCACACTACCAAACATATTTCCATTGTTAGGTGGCCCTCCTACTTCATCTTGAATGGTCCAAGTTAGGACTAAGCAGTGATGTGGTATTATTTTTATATTGTGTTTATTTATTTATTTCGGCGAATGGGGCGGCATATAAGCCCCCTAAATAAATAAATAAATAAATAAATAAATAAATCAGCCAAGTTTGCTTTTCAATTTTTAATTTTTTATAAGATACAGATATCATAACATAAAGATAAACACATTTTTTTGTAAACAGACGTCACCCTGAGTGCACCCCTCCACTGGGACCATGGCTGCCCGGCTTACCACCTTTTTTTTTTCGCCTTCATTTTCTCACTCTTTCTGAGATGCCCCCTTCCATCCAAAATTGCAAAGTAGCCTTTAGGGGTTTATTACCCTCCCCTTTTATTAATACTTGCTCAAGAAACCTATCCCATATATTGTTAAAATCATTCTTTACCAACTTTTTTTTCACTTTTCTCTCACATGTCAACTTAATTTGAGATCCTATTTCTCCTTCCGATTCTTTGCTATGAACAGTTTTGCTGTGGATACCAAATTTATCATTAATTCTTTAATATTCCATGGCCAAGTTTGCTGATGCTTTCTTAGGAGCATTTTGAAGTGGAGATAACCATTTGTAAAAGCAAAAGAAAACGTACTTTCCCACTTGTGTCATTGCGCTATTCCACTATTGCATCAGTGCCACCTAGTTCTTGTATACTGGATAAGCAGGAGGGAAATTGGTCCCCATGCAGTCCTCTGAAAAGCAGACACAGCACATCAAGTCTTATACAGAATAGCACTCAGTGACTTTTCTTTCTTTCTTTCATCTATCTATATATTATATTTCCATAGCACCCAGTACTGGAAATCCTCCGACTTAGCAGTCCATTGAAGTTTACAGCTAACAGACTCTCCCTTTGGTGTGAAAAAGCTGCACAGAAATGCCATCTTTCCCAAGGATGTAATCTTGGGAGCAAAATCCATAATGCCCTTCCTATGACGGAGGCATGTCATTAATTAATTACTGTCTGGTAATTGCATTATGCACCTTCCATGCATCAAGGGGTGCTTGATAAGGCGATATCAGTATTGCAAGCTCTCTGTTGTCCAGGCTAATTTGGCAGAGGGGGTACAGCCGTTGGTCAGCAAATCACAGCAATTTCCAATCTTTCCTTTCTGCAGGCAAACTTGCTACATGACCGACTGGCACAGATATTGGAGCGGACGGTTCGGTAAGTTTTCCTGAGCTGCGTTCTCCCAAGCATGGAAACACATGTAGCAGATTATTCCAGGTTTCTGCTAGAGTTAGTTATAGCATTGATAACACACTTTGCCTGCTAAATGCCCATTCAGGCTATGGATAATAATGCAAAGCAATTAAAGTGGCTGATGGGGAATGCTGAGTCTTGTAGGACTTTTTTCTGGCTAAGCATGTATAGGGCTGTGCCCTAAAGACACGAATAGGTTGAAATGGCACGCTTTAAGAGGCTAAATTGGAGCTGTAGGAGGAGGCTGCACGAGAAGGGCTTCCTCCTGTATTTCCCCCTCACTGCGGCATGTGCTTCCTCCATCCTCTCGGCTTAACAGAAAGCTTGCAAAGGTGCACCTTTTAAATGATGCGGTGGTCTTAATGCTAGGCTGTTTCATTGGCTAGTTTTAAAGGGTTGTGCACTAGCTCAATCTCTCAGGTGGTAAATAATACAATGATGTGAATCATTACATGAGCAGCTTGTTTGGCTCATCAGTACCCCCCCACACACACACACACAACACCCTTAAACATACAAAACCAAGATAAATAAAAGTGTGGGCAGGCCACTGAAGCCTAAAAAACATTGCTTCCATTTTGCATGTCATCTTCTCCAGGCCTCCGCCTAGTCCTTCTGGAACGCTGACCATCACCACAGGACATGCTCGTTACCAGTCCATCCCAGTCTACGAGATGAAGTTTCCAGACCTTTGTGTGTATTGAGTGTCTTCTGAATTCATCAACATGTTTTCAGATACTTACTTCTGAAATTCAACAGAGATTTAATTTTTTAAATTTTAAATTAGATATTTCCACCCAGTTCAGTTTAAAAATCACACACAACAAAAATCCCTATTTTGAAGGAAACAATTTCCCTTTTTCCTTCTTTGCTTTTGTTTGCCTATTTTAGTGTTTTATTACTTCTGGACTTTCAGTCGTAAGCATCTTTTTCTTTTCTTTATCTTGAGCTTTTGTATCGTTGATTACCTTTGTGACTTAGCTGGGGATCGTATGGCTGCCCAGCCCTGTCTGGGAGCCCCTAGAATAACTTGGCTGCCCAGTTCCAAGGGCAGAACTAGCACTCCAGCCTTGCAGCTGGGAATCCATGCTTCGATCTGCTTCCCCCTCAGTACCCCTTTCCAACGTAGAAACTCAGCCTCAGAGGTGGTAAAGGGGGCATTAGAGAGCTGGGGAGGGGCAGAGTGTGGGGCTGCCAGGATGCAAGGGTTCCTGGTGGTTCTCCAGCCCCTTTCCTTCCCCCATCCACTGCAGCTAAATGGCCAAAACTAGCTACAAGGCAGAGCAAGAGACATGGGGAGGCCAAGATTGTACTCCACTCTCCCCACTCTGCGCTGGCAGCTCCAAAGCCCCCAAGTCTGGGGGCTTATGAGCCTCAAGGGCACAGCCCATGGAGAACAGTCTTGTGGTCCCTGGACAGCTTCCCAGGGCAGAAAGACTGGGAAAGAGTATCCAAAGCTCTGTTCTAGGAAGGTTTGTCACAGCATTATAGTTCTTAAATTGCTTGGCTCTTCTCAGCAGTGGCGTGGTGAGAATCCAAAGGAACTGCCAGCCTCTTGGCACCCAAATTTGTTGCCAATGAGAAGTGGACGCCTGACCAGCAATGAGGCCGGCTGGAAGTTGGAAGCCCCATGGGGTGAGAAAAGAGGAACTCCACCCTGCAGCCACCTTGACTTCTTACCTGCTCACAAGAGTTTGTCAGGGCTAAGGTTAGGACACAGCCTCCAAGACTGGAGCCCTGCATCTTTGCCCTTTAGGGTATGCTCTTACACAAGATTTACGTACAGCAGACATCAGTCAATCACTTTGAAACTGGTTGGAAGGCCCCCAAGTTCTCTTGGGAGAACTGTATGGTTCTTTGTGAGTCTTCTTCTCACGGACCTACAGCTCCCAGACTTCCTTGCTTAGGAACAACTGTGCCATTATATGTAGGCCTGAAATACCCTTAGATTTCTTTGTCTGTTGCAAGGTAGAAGTCTGAGCATGCTGATTTCCTTGGAATTAAAGCTTAGTCCAGAAACTGGGGCTGTATGTAATTGGGTTTCAGTATTGCCGATTTTCCACTTGGGGGGAAGGAAGAGAGGAGTGCTGGATGCAGTCCATCTCTCGTCTCTCTCTGCACACGCCTCAGACGATTGGTAGTAAGAAAGAGAACTAGAGCTGCATCCTGACGTCCGGGTTTTCAGCACATGGAAATGCATGAGCAGTGCCCCATGTTGCATGTGTGTTCCCCGTTGTCCGACCATAGCCCTGGTGTGGACTACAACTGCCTGACAGACATTGTTATATTAGACTACCCAGGAAGTAGCCTTTCTCTTTCTCAATGTCAGCATTCTGTAGAATGGTTTGGAATCCTTTGAAAGGATTTTTGTGCAAAAGATGAACAAGATGTCCTGTGTGTCCTGCCAAAAGACAAAGGCTGTGATGTAGAGCCCTAAACACACAAGGGGCTCCCATTCCTGGCATCGGCACTTCAGAGCATACACAGAGCGCTTTCGTCCACCGTTGTTGGCCGTAGAAGTAATCAGCTCACATCGACAGAGCTGATTGCTGATGGTAGCCAAGGTGCCTTGCTTCAGACGCAAGGAGCTTAGGTTGGGAGCCGTGAAATGCGCAATATTTTTTCACATCTAAAGGAATATAGTTTCATACAGATGATGGTTTTAAAATGCAGAGTATTTTGTTAAAGTCAACTTCAGGGCAATTAGAATGCAAGTTATATATTTGATATGACAATGATCAGGTCGGAGCATTTTATGTTTCAACTGTGAAACTGGGAAAGCAAAAAATTAATTTGTGTGAAATTTGTATCTCTGTATTGTTAAGTGTTTAGCAAAACTATGTGGCCAGTGCAACCTTTTCCCATGTGTCTGTGTGTGTGTGTGTGTGTGTGTGTGTAGGTTAGTGTGCTGTTATCCAACAGCAGCATATTCTAAGACTCCCTGGTTTATTCATGTTTTATGAGATGGTAAGCTACATTTCATAGGATTGTGTATTTGGTATAAAATATTGCTTATTTGAATTATAAAAACATTGTATTTTGTTAAAGTTTTACTGCAAGCTGTGAAAACATAAAAATACTGAGTTTCGCCTGTGATATTGTTCTCATGATAAAAAAAGGAGAGGTGCTGTAACAGATTGGGAAGAATTGATTTCCGTAGCTGCAAGGAGAGCCCGGAAAGGTCACACTGATCATGGCCTGTAGACAGAAAGACTGATCTTTAGCCCATTCAACTCTAATCAATTTGGCATTCTCCTTAGCGCTTATTTTTTCAAAATTTAAAACATGCTTTGAAAGGAAAACTTGATATTATTTCCTGTTTGAAGTGGTAGGGTTGTACATAATAATCCAGAGCAGAGGTTTCATATGGATTGTTGTTGAATTGTGGCTTGTTGTTACATGTGAGCCCTGCACTGTGGTTTTAACTACAGGTTCTTAACTCAACAAAAACCCCCATGTTCTCCTGGCTTGTCCATAGTTAACAATGCATAGTTAAACTATAGCTACCGAAGTGTAAACTGGCAAAACTCAGATTGTGCGTTGTTCCATCTCAAAGCTCATTCCAGCACAACTCCATATCAGATTGTACATTTTGCTTGGTTGATTCCCTGTTTTATGTGTATGATTCCAAATTTTTGAAATGTGCACAATTTCTCCCACTGTCTAAAGCATAGTGGTGCACATTTTTCAAAAGCATGCATTTTTCACACCTTTCTCAAAAGTGCGTATGTGGTTAAATATTTTTTTTCCTTTTTGCTCCACCCTCCATATTGCAAGGGCCAAGTTTGACCTAGCAGCCTTTTAAGCCTGCACTATCCTGATTTTCCCATTCCTAACACAGCCCCTTATCTTCCCTCCCTACAAATCCACACGCACAAACATCTGGAGGTATCTGGAGAAAAATATCATTGCATTGTGTGGCTCTGCATGAAGGGACGTTCTGAAGATTCCCTTCGAGGTCATGGTGAACCTTACCCAAGTGGCTCTTTGGCTCCCACAACACAGTGTTCAAGACCCGTCACTGTGCACTTTCTATACAATGCACTGGTCCAAATTAATACTAATGCATTGCGCAAGCAACCTACTGATTACAGCAGAATAGGCCAGTCATGCTCACCATCCTTTCCCACTCCCCATCTTTTTTGTCGTATGGTCATTGTGCTTGGGCTATAGGTACATAGTTAAATATATGCAACAAAAGCCAGACTTGGAGACCATAGTCCATTAAATCTGCACGGCCAAGTGTTTGCATCCATGTATGAGCAGAAGTCTGGATGGAGCCAGTGGGTGTGAGCTTGGGTGGACTCTAAGTAATGATGGAGGACAGGAGAGCCTGGAGGAATGTTGTCCATGGGGTTGTGATGGGTCAGGCACGGCTTTGCGACTAACAACTACAACAACATGAGCAGAAGACATTATGTATGCAAATTGCAGAACAGCCAGGCACCTACATGGCCTTTTTTCCTAAAGAAAAGAGAGCCACGGCATGTGTGGGAACCTCTTGGTTAACTTTCAAGAATAGCTATTGCTACTGTTGTTTTGTAGCTAGTCTCTCCATGCACAGTCCTCCAGTGAGTTTCACCTGTGCCTGGCCCCCTCAAAATAAGGGGGATTTGGACAGAAGTTGGGTTGCCATTTCCCCTAGGCTCCAGTGTGGCTTGAGCAGGAGAACTTCCCCGCACGACTGTGGCTTTTCTTTTATGCCCCAGAAGCAAATAGGAGGAGCACTGACCACAAAGAACCGCAGCCACTTGGGGCTATTGATACTCTTGAACATTTCCCTTTTGCTTAGAAGGTGCATGGGCTGGAGAGTTGTCCGAGGCATTTGAAAGCTCTCCCTTTTCATGCACACATCCGGGATTTAGAATCACACTTTATGCCTGCGAATATCCCTGAATGATCTGTCTGTCTGTGCTGTGGCCAGCAGCCTTTGCGCACCAGGCCTTGGTATCTGCAACAGAATCCATGCTGACTGCTTCTTTCTTGGCTCTTCTCCATGTAAGGTAGGTGTGGGGAGTGTGTGTTCTTCCAGAGATGCTGTTGGACTACAACTCCCATGAGCACCAGTCAACATAGACATTTGTGGGGACAGGGGATGGAAAATGAAGTCCAACTACATCTGGCAGGCTACATATTCCCCATCCCTGAGTTAGCCGAATTCAGCAAAACATTGTGAGGAAGTGTCACCTTGTCCGCCCTATGTACTACTTGAGGTTTCTGTTTGAATGCTAAGAGCCCTGGATTAAGGTCTCTGTGTCATCTGGCTTTCAATGTCCTGTTATTTCTATAGCTTCCAACACTTAGAGAAACTTGCTGTAACATTCAAAAAAGTGCACAGTTTGCAATTCACATGTTTACAAATTGACCAGTTGCCCGGCGTAAAAACATGGTTATTTGGTTTCTTTAGCACTCACTTTTTGCTCAGCATTTCCTAGTGAAAAGTTTTCATTCAGTGTTAAGAACATACCTGCTGTAATCTTCTATATTTAAGCAAATCAAGGTGTAAAGGAAGATAAACATGCTGTTTGCAAATGTCTTTCTGAAATTAAATGTTTTCTAGGATGGGTATCCTAAATTTTTGGAGTGTGCTGTCTTTCCACCCTAATAGTTTGTGTAGTTAGGTGTAGAGTTTACTGTAATTATGCAGAACTTTACCAGTGGGTCACCTGAGTGTGTGTGGTGGAGGTAAACTGGGAGCAAAACAAGCACTCTGATGTACAAGCCCAGAAAGACTGCATGTTTAAAACAAAACACAAAAACCACCACAAGAAGACAATTCCATCATCTGCTTCCTCCGTTTCAAGCACCCTTTAACCGAAATGCAAACAGACTTTAGGGGTTTGGAAAGCCACAGCTTGGGAGCAACATTGATCAGGGTCGTTCCCCTCCTGTTTTCTCTTTTTAGTTTTCAGTAGAACTGCACTGGACAAGATTTGTTCTGGCTGTGTGCATTGCTGGGTTACAGACCACTGAGAACCAAAACCCCAGGAAGATGGGGTTTGGGGACAGTTTTGGGATCACTAAAAGCAACTCTCAGCAATGTGAACTTGGGGGGTGGGAGTAAGCGAAAGAGAGATTTTCATGTATTGTGTTTTTTCCAAGCATGGGCAAGAGCGGTAATTATCAACAGGTAAAACCAGTGCAAGGAACCCCTAGTCAAAAGGAGCTTCTTGGGGCACAGAGCTAAGGAAACTGCTGTCTTAGGTACTCTCATGCCAGATGGAGCAGCAATCTCATTCAGCACAAGGTAGTTTCACATGTCCCTGTCCTGACAGGCCTTTTCACAAGGACAGTTTAGCAGCAGATGCACTGCCACAGCACAAAACAGTTCTTCTTCCCTTTCATCCTTGGACCAGCCGACAGTTGCTCTCTGCAACACCGCCTGGGTTGTATCTGTTCCTCGGAACAATAGCTGATTTTCTAACTGTTGCTTCTTCCATGTTTCCTGAAGCTGTGCTAACATTAGCATAAGGAACCCACTATGCAATCCACAAAATATTTTTCTGAAAGGGAAAAGTTGGATTCATAAAACTAAGCAAGATAAACAGATAAAATGTGGGAGGAATCCACTGTTTGCTACATTTACAAAATAGCTACTGGGGATTAGCTTGATTAAAATAAGGATGTTTCTAAACCTACTAGTTTCCCCAGGGAGGATGAGTTACAAGTCACCTTATGATATCTGTAAATCTTTCCCGCAGGAGCTAATTTTGAAAAGAAAAATGGCACAGGATAAACGGGTTAACACACCCACACTGCTACAGTCCTGATTCAGTCCTGCCTTCCCCTCAACAGTCGACACAAACTACACGAATATAATCCTAGGAATATAACAACAAATCTCCCCCATCACATGCAGTTGCACTATAACTCGGGATAGCAGGTGGTGACCCCTGGATATGTCCATTATCTAACCAACTGGACAGGGAAGCGCAGATTATCTGGTTTGCAAGGGGGCCGCTTTGGAGTTTCCCTGTGCGTGGCGTGCGGCCCTCCTTCCTCTTCTCAAAACCTCTGTCGTCGGCTCTGCCTCCTCACTGCTGCTCTCTTCCTCGCTGGAGACGCTGGCCCCGATCCCAGCACCGCTTGGGGGCTTTTCGTGCCCTGCCCTGCGGCAGAACAGCTTGTCCTCTCGGCACGCCCGTCGGTCGGGAGTGCGCAGGCTGTCGTTGAAGGAGGCAGAAGCCATGCACTCCGCTGCGGCCTTGTCGCATGAACACAGGAGCTTTTCGCACATGGTCCAGCCAATACCTAAAAGAAGAGTGCAGGGGAACATGAACGTAGCGGTTATCAGGAAGCAAAGGATCTCTCCATGAAATTTCTCTGGAAATATAGTTTGTAGGAAAAATACAAGGATGTTGCTGATAGCACTTTGAAATCCCCAGATATAAGACACAGTAAATGTTGCCACATGATAGCTGCTTGTGCTCCCAAGTTCCTTCATTCCTATCTTGTTTGTGTTCCAAGAGACCAGATGTAACTGATAATGTAATCTACAAAAAGCTGTGTTTGTCACAGAAGCAGTTTTCGTTCTTTGCTGACTGTATGATGCTGACGAGCTGATCAAGGACCTCCCTTCAATATTGTAGCATTAAAAAAAGTCTGTTTGGATTTTAACTTTCTCTTAATTGGACTAGGAGTTCTTTAAAGTTTTTCCTTCAACTCAAGGCAGATATCGCTTTATTTAAGAAGATTCAGGCTGGAGATGAAGTGCATATTGCAGCAAAAATGTCAGCTGCTTTGGGGAATATCTGAAAACTTTGGCCTTGTTCAGATGGCAACTCTTCCATTTAATCACTTTCCTATATAGTGGGCAGAGTCTTTAAAAATACATTTACTGAAATAGAAAGTCAGTGGCTTTTTACTCCTCTCAGACTTACACTTTGGCGTGTGATCAAAACACACCACTTCAGATCTGGAATTTCTTTCTGGATGGCATCCCAGCTTCTTAACTTGCTCCACACAGCAATGGTGAGAAAAGCAGCACCTTGGTTTAAAGCAGAGAAAGTGGTACGTTGTTACCTCTTAGCAGCCTTGTTGCAGTCCTGTAAAAGCCTCACCTGCATATGATGGTTGATGTTTCCTGCTCTATGTAAACTCCCTGATATTACTGCAGCGGTGGCTGATGTCAAAACAACAGAGGTGGAAGCAGAGATGGAAATCAAAGAGAGTTTGGTTGCCATTTTAAAGAGAGCAGTCTCCTCTGCCAAAGAGGCAAGTTATGGTTGAAAAGTGGCTTGTCTCTTTGGCAGCAGGCATTGCTCTGTCAAAGAAATCAGAAAGCAAGTCTCCACCCCAGGGGGCTGCAATTGTTGATCTAGACTTCATGGTGGTTTTAGTGCGGCTTGGTCTCACTTAGCAAAATCCTGTGTAGCTGTTGTCCTAATCGAGGGCTTGATCCTTTGCCTACACGGAGATCCTACAGAACCAGGTGTTCCTCTTCCGAGAAGATGTCACTTGAATGTGCTGGGAACTGCTGCCTTCTTCCCACTGAAATTTGTGCATGTCATCTAGAAGTTTTCATACTGTTGGATTTATGTATGCATATTAAGCCATCCCATGGAAACCAAGGGCCAAAAGAATGACCATCCCCGGAATTGCTCACAGGTACCCATATCTCAACTCAACTCAACTTTCAACTACTGCGGTGCCACTTTAACATAGAAAGTGAGACACAGAAATAACCAGATTGCGCTTAAGGCTTTCCTGGAAAATCGTTTGGAGGTCGGCTAGACGTATATCATAGAACTATATCTCCTCCTACATGCCATCTCAAACTGCCGACCGGCTAGGTATATCCTATCAATAGCCCGGTCAGTATTTGAATTACACTCACTACACATGTTGCAGCAATAATGTTGTGTATGTGTGGGGGGGGGATTGAACAGCGAATCAACATCGTACTCCCGCGCACCATGCTTTTCCTGTAAAGCAATTTTTGAGTGGGAAAAACATTCCTGTCCTCGATCGTCCTCCTTCTTCACCCGATTTAGCTTGCTGTGATTTTTACTTGTTCCTGAAAATCAAGAGTGACCTGAAAGGAACACATTTTGCGTCAATGGATGAAGTGAAGTCAAAATGGCAATGAGCCTCCTGCAAGGAGACTTCCAGCACTATTTCAATCAATGGAAAACATGTATGGAGTGGTGTAGAGATTGGGAGGGGGAGTACATAGAAGATCACAATGTTCAGAATGCTGTAATTCATCCATATATTTTTTTATTACTAATTCGGTTATTTTTGTGTCACACCTCATATCTATATTCTAGCTAGTGGGGTGCTAAGTTAGCCATTAGACTTTCCCCCATGCCCAATTTCCAGGAAGAATCCCCAGTTATTTTATTTTCAAAGCACTGCATTATGAAGTATTTCATAAGTTCACTCTTTTTTATTAAGTTTCAGAACTTATAAGTCTTGGTGAGGTATAGGGTGAGCAATAGCCAGTTGGTACTTTTACTGATTACTTGCAGCATTCTCCCTTCCTTCCCCTGACTCACTTTTCATCCAGAGTACAACCCTGAGGAGAAAACGTATATTGGTGCTTTAGGTGTTTTCTTCCCTTCTCACTTGATCCCTGGAATGTGTCTTTGTTTCTGCAGAACCTGAAGGACTGCCCACGTTTTAAGGAACCTGGCCATGTCTACCTGAGGCCAAGATCAACCTGAAATTGACTGTGTGCATACAGTGAGCCTGCCTGTTTCTTTGTTTGAAATCTAAATAGCAACTGTGTGGGAACTGAAGCAACACTAGGACTGAGGGCTGTGTCCATTTGCCAGGGCAGGGTGTGTGACTTGCTGGCTTCCATAACACATTTCCTCAAGTAACATCATAGCCCCACCTGGGGGTTCTCTTTTATCTTCCACCTCCATTGGAGACAAGATTGCTCATTACCAGAAGCAAGAAGCAGGGCCTTCTTAGTGTTTGCCCCCTCTGCTCAGTTATAGACTAGTCTCCCAAGGGAGCTCACTATTTCCTCTCATTCTGAATACAGGCAAAAGCACTTGTTCAGGCAGCATTGTGGGGGGGGATCTTTTCTGCACATCTTTCTCTTCTATAGTCTGTTGAATGTATCTTATTGTATTTTATTAATTCCATGCCTGGCTGTATCTTTATTATACGTCCCTTAGTCACCTTTTAGGACACATGAGGTATGGCTAAACTAAATAAGTGCATGCTCTTGTAGAAGTGTGGGGTTACTGGCTTGCCCCTCTGCTCCAAGTGTTTTGAAGGTCAGCAACCTGTCCAGAGCATCCTTTGGGTGGCCTCTTCCTTCCTGTCCACAGTAGCAGCCATATAACTCAAACTCCTCTGGGCATCGGTCAGTTAAACAATAGAGCATCTCGCCCAAATGTGGCAGCTCCCGCTGGACTCTTCCATTGTCTCTCAGTTGGAAAAAAGTCAAGCGATCACAAACTAGAAAGAGAGAGATAACCCTGGGTCACATCATTAGACGCATCAGACGCCTTAGTGACTTCTGCTCATCCAGTGGAACTTTGCCTCCCGCACCCATGCACCTTCATTCATTCCAACCCTGCTTGGGAAAGTCACCCTACCAGGGGCTTTGCCAGGGCTAAGCCCATGGGACCCTGGCCCAAATGTATTCCACAAGGACAAGAGTGTCCATTGCCGTGAATATAAGGTCGTGTTCAAGCTTAATTGCTGTGCAGCAGGCAATTTTCAAGGGGGATTGCAACTGGTGGGGGAAGGGTTAACTCCTTCCCACATGCTGCAACACTGCCCCATAATCCATTGGTACTTAGTGGTATGTCAGAAGATTTCAATGGAGATATTTCAGGCAATTTCTGTCTTAAGGGATTTTGGGGGCAGCCCCTAACTGCTCTAGCCACATCCCTGCCCCAACCTGACAGAGAAGTTTTTGGTCTGGAATCTGTTCCAGCAGATGGGTCTATTCATCAAAAGGACCAGCATGGTGGATACAACCCTCTCTGTGTACATCATTACCATAATTATTATACAAACACTCCGCTGATTATTTTAATAGGTAAGAAATCGCACAGTCTTGGTGGTCTTCCCAAATAAGTCATAATTTGAGTTTTGATTGATTTTGGACCAGGTCCTGATATGGCTGGATTCCCATCTGTTCCCTTTCTCAGTCAAAATTCTTTAGATGAATGTTAGAAATTACTCAGACTACACATTCCCAAACCCCAAAGTTTCCATGGACTTCTTCCCATTAAGTCATTGGTTAAATGGAGAGCATCTTTCACCTTCTCCAAAAGATTCCTCAGGTTCTGGGGTCTCTTCTGGAGACACTGTGGAAAAGGCAGTTCCTTCCTCTCCTACAATTTTGAAACGGTTCCCTGCAGATTTAATTAAAAAGTCTTTTTAGAGCTGCTGGGTTCTGACTTATTTAACAAAAGCAAAAGCAAAACAGAGTCTCATAGTCTAATGAAGATGCATTTATGGAGCAGAACCTTGTTTCATCAAAACCTGACTTCATCAAGGTTTGTGTTCCCCACACGCAGCCAGTTCCTCATGGGAAACCCACAAACCAGAGTACAACGGCACACTCCAGCTCGTGGGTCCTCTGTTAGCACATTATATGGGGAGCAGGGAGAAGGTGGGCAAAGGATATTTCATTCAGGTCATTAAGGCCCACGAGTCTACTGACTGACCACGGATCTGCCCAAACCTCCCAGTGGGTCTTTGTGAAAGGGCTTGGTATGGACCTCCCTGTTCCCAGGTACATCGTGAGCACTGGAGGCCGGTGTGTCCAATGCCAGCAGAGCTGTGTATGCCCTCGATTTTAGTCTGAACTGTCAAGGAACTATTCATGGGTGCTCCTTGAAGGTCACCAAATAGGGTTGGCACTATAGATAGCTCCCTAAAAGATTGGAGGAAGCTCCAAAGGGGATACACGGCCCTGCTAACTCGGGAGTTGCCTGTCTCTGCTGATTTTGACCAACTCCCCTGAGCAATAGCAGAAGGAGGTGTGATGTCTGCAATTCAGGAAAAGATGGGAGTTTTAAGAAACTTAAGTGAGATGTCATGTTGCTTTTTGCCCGAACGGACCTCCTCGGGAAATGATTCTCACTAACCAGTGTCTGTTGATATCCCGGGAAAAACTGGTGTTGGCACTAGCTCCTGCTCTGTTGAGTTGATCCCAGATGAAGCCGAGGCAGTTCCCTCTGTGATCATGAAAGCTCTCTCTGACAGCCCTGAAAACACATCTGTTATTTATTTAAATCCCTTTGGTTAGACTCAAAGCTATCCAAGCAGAAGGACAGTGCTTCTGGGACGGGGCTTCCTCGTTCTCTCCTCCCCACTGCAGCTCCCTCCACACCCTCTGAATTTACTTCACACACACACACACTCTTAATGGTGGCTCTCAAAGAGGCTACAGGGCAATCCAGTATCTTCCATGCTTGATAGGAGGGCAGTGGCCGTCCTCCCTCCTGCTCCTTGCACTTCCTCTAGCAGCTCTTTCCCGACCACAGAGAAGCAGCGGTGCTGAGCCTTTCCGTCCCAGCTGCCCTGGGCTGGGGCTCCACACCCAGAATTCCCAGTCTGCATCCTGCCACGCTCCAGGCAGTGTTCCTGCTTCACACAGCATACGGTTAAAGTATGGAATTCATTGCTGTGGAAAGTGGGGATGGCTGCCACTCCGGATGGCTTTAAAAGGGGGTTGTAGGGATTCATTAGAGAGGATGCTATCAGTGGCTACCAGCCTCGCTGGCTGCGTGCTTTCCCCTTCACTAGTGGAGGTATGCCTGCAAACACCAGCTGCTGAGGCGCCTGGACAAGATACGGTCTTGAGTCCATGCTGCTTGTGGGATCCTGTGGGCAGCTGGTTTGTCACTGTGTGTACAGAGTGCTGGACCTGATGGACCCTTGGTCTGATCCAGCCTGGCTTTTCTTATGTTCTTATCTTCTTAGACAATCTCTAATCAGGCCCATCCGAGCCTTTTGATTTATGTTCTTATGAGACCATAAGCTCTCACCCTAAAGGTACCACCTTGTGCAAGTTTAGAAGGAAACATTCCCAGCGTGCCACAGCTCCTTCAAAAATCGTACAGGAAGGTGCCCTTACAAGTGTAACAAATAGGATTAAAATTAATCACCATGTGCCTGACACAGCAGTAACACCAAGTAGCATCAGAAAAGGACCTTAGGAAAGCAGTAGATAATGCATAGTTCGAACAGCAATAGATCTAAAGGTGTTAATCCATTAGCAGCAATGAAATGGTCTGAGGCCTAAACCTGACTGTGTGGAGTCACACCTAAAGAGCAACATTAAGTGAAGAAAGGCCTTTTCGGTGGCAACTCACTACCAAGGAAATGGTCTATCTCAGAAACACCCCAACTCCAACCCTGAGCACAACGAAGAAAGAAGAATACTGCTATAGAAAGAACGGCAGTGTTGAAGGGATGGGGTGCTTACAATTAAACCAACTGTGGATTGATAGCTCCATCAGCAGCTATTTCTGCTTCAGAACAAAAGAGATTTTATACCTGCCTCCTTCATGTTCTATCACATACCTCCTTCTCCAAGGGATTCAAGGCCCCCACCACTCTGGAGTACATCTGGAGTAACTGGTGAAAAGAAACCAGTACAGGGATAATGTTCTGATCGCAAAAACCACCCACCCACCCAAAGAAATTCAGGTGCCAGAGCATTTATAAACAGTCTCGTTTATCATGGACCATGATTAGGTCCATCATGGACTACTTGATGGAGTATTTGGAGTAATTCTATAATGGGCCTCTGTATGGAGAAGGATGGGGCTTCCATGTTGGGTAGATATCTCTACCAATGTTGCCAGTTTCCTGCCTTATTTATTCACTGTATATCCTACCTTTTTTCTTTCCAAGAACTCAAAGCAGCTTACATCGTTCTCCCCTTCCTCTCCATCTCATCCCCACAACAACAACCCTGTGAGGTAGGTAGGGCTGAGAGTCTGCCACTGGCCCAAAGTCACCCAGGTGGCCCGGTGGCTGAGCGGGGACTAGAACCCAGGTTGCCCAAGTCCCAGTTCCACACTCTTAGCCACACTAGCTCTCAGATCCTCACAAATAAAGGCACTGAGGTTAGTTATTCTGTAGTTCGCTTTGCTGGTAAGAGTCGGTGTAGAGAAGGCTATTCTACTTTGCAAAACTTTTAGGGGGATCACTGGGATATAGTTAAGGAGACAGGACTAGACTTGAGACTTAGCTCAAATCTCCTGTTCCTACGAAGATCTCTGGGGCCTTGCAATGCAAGAAAAATGCAGAACGGTAATCAGTGATGGCTTTGCACGTACAGGAGTGGTGAGTGACAGGCGTGTGAGCTCAGGAGGTGCACTTACTTACCTGGATCTTCCAGGTTTCTCAGCAACAGGTCACTGGGCTCCAGAGGGGCATCTGCCAAACAAAAGATTAAAAAGCACAACAGTCTCTGACTGAAACCCTGTTCTATAATTTTCTCAACAGAATAGCTAATCCTATTTATAATTAAGCTTAGTCTAGAAAGCTGGCTTTTAATTTCCCCTGCAAATTATCAGTCTAATCCCTACCAGAAGGAAATGTTCTACTAGAAGTAAATGCATTAATTTGAAAAAAAAATTGATAAAGTTTATTTTTGCCAATAATATTTTGGACTATATATGCAAGTTCATATTTCTAGACAATGCAACCTCAGGAGATATTTACAAAAGCCCCCAAATGTCACATACCTCCTCTCTGACTCTGAAGACCTCCATCACTAACCACATTTGAAGTAACTGCTTAAAAGAAAAAGGTTTGGCCTTAATTTAGCATGTTTACAAACAATATAACAAATTAAACTGATTGATGCAGGCAGAAAATTGCAGCCCATGAAGCACTTACATTCTGCACCAGCAGTCTTTGCAACCAACCCACTTGTGGGGTGTGGAATAGCTGTAAGATACGAAATAGATCAGGATATGCCTGTGAGAATGTGCAAGCTTTAGGGTGACACAAGTCTCTTCATCAAATGGACGTATCATATTTGGAGTAACACACTTGCCATGATTTTCTTCCTTCTATTTGTGCAATGTGTACCAACCCCTCCTCCCATTCCTCAACCCTCTTCCTGGCTACATTCTAACAAAGCATGATCCTACCAGATAACATATTTCTCATACTGAAATAAACTGGATCTGACCAGAAAAAGCACTATCTTTCCTGCCTTACGTTTTGCTCTAGATATCAGTGCAATGGGATGAACTGTCCAGATCTAGGAGTTTATTCAACCATCCAGTTGATACAATCCATCACTCCTTGCCAAATTTCAGTAGTCAGAAGATGAGTAAATACAGTTGTTGGATTAGACCATGGCTGTCCAAGACCTTCAGAAGATTGCATGGTCTTCCTCCACAGAGTTCTCCTGCCTCGCTCAGAACACACATGCTCCTGATCATGGGGCTCTTCCTATCCTCCGGTTCTCCGTTGGTTATAGCAGAGGTGTTGAAGCAGTTTCAGTCTGACGCCCAGGCCCAGCCCCTGTGTCAGAGAAGCTCTTGGGCGCCATGTCCCACCAGTGGGTGGAGCAGACGACAAAGGGATAGGCCCACAGTACCAACATGTTCTCACTTAAAGCTCTTATTGCCAGTAAGTTGCCCCCCCAAACTACCATTTTTGCCAAATTGCCAGATGGTTTTTAGACATAATATGTGTGCATCTCTTTCTGTTGTATATTATATGTCTGTGTGTTTTAAAGATTTTAATTTTTGCAAATCACCCAGAGAGCTTCAGCTCTTGAGGGGAACCAAACGGAACCAAACCGAAACAAGCCAAGGCAACACAAACACAAACACAAATGCATTTGGACTCTTGGAGGACCAGATTTGGTTCATGGCTGTAAGGTCAACACACCGTGCTTAGAGGGGAAACACTCTTTCCCTATGTTTGAGAGCCAGTGTGATATGGAGGCTAGAATGTAGGGCTTTGGGCTGCTGTTGTGAGGATTGACTAGAGCTGCCTCACAAGAGGAAAACAAGCAGATTATAAAGGCAATGCAATAATAAAATTGAAAGATACTGAGACTAAATATGTGGACCTTTCCTTAATAGTTGGCATCATAGGCATTTTGTTCCCTTCTTGAAAAATATGACCTACAAAGCTTTCATTGTGGCCACAGTTATACCGGACGAGGACAAATTGGAAGAGACACATACCTCGTGCCACAGACATATCGGCCAACTGTGCCTCTCCAGTCTGCTGGTGCTGAAGCTCTATAGAGAACAGAAAGCAAGGAGATGCTTATCCTGAAGAAACTCACAGCATCCTTACTCCACCCATTTTCCAAGCATTGCAAGGATAAACCACCACCAAAGGTTAAAGGAAATCATGCTAAGAAACTGCTTTTTTCTTCCTAATAACCAGACAAGCTGGCCCTTGTCTTGAGAAACATCCAGCTTTCCCTTGAGCAAAACCAGAGACATGAGAAATTTAAGGAGCATGTCTTCGTCCCCCCCTGCATGATTGAACGGAGAGAGCATTGTGCCTGCTAGCTAGCCATTGGGATTGCTGGCCATGTAGTGTAATAAGGGTCTATGTGCAGGCAGATCCATGCACAGGAGGCTCATCCATGCAAACAGGAACCTTGGCCAGTGAAGTTCCCATTCATGTGCGCGATGCACAGCATACCTGCAGCATGAACTGTGGTCTGGCTTGTCTCACTAGTTGTTTCTGTAAAGAGGAAGGAACAGATGCCCCATGATTTACGCGCACACACGCACACACACACACACACACACAGAAGTGTTGCTGCATGAAAAATGGACAGCATGCATGTTAAGAGAAAAGGATGCAAGACTTGAGGCTGCGGATGACAACTGAACAAAGGCTGCTTTTCATGAGTTTCCATCACAACATACGTTTCTTTATGACAATGAGAAGTCTCTGTCCTGCTCTAGCTCCTTGCCTATGTACAACAGCTGTTTTTTCTGCACTCGTGACTACTAAGAAATTGTATGAAAAACCAAAACCAAGATGCTTTTTTGTCTTTGCAGGAGTAGGGAGGGGGCTGAAGCAATTTCTTTGGACTCCTTTGAGCTTCAAACTCATGGTGCTATTCCAAAGCAGCTTCAGCCACTGCTGAAACCAAATTCTATCACAGGTTGTCCAGTGAGAATTTGACCTGCTTTAAATCATTTCAGGCTTGCACTCGATGGCCTGCTTGGCCCCTTCCAAACCTATCTATTTGCTCATAAATGTACAAAGTGCTCAAGAGCTGCAAATACCTAAGGAGAAGCAGTCGGGAGAGTTACCAGACCCCTTTCTCTCCCCACTGCTGTCTTTGTATCAACACATGGCCCCATAAGTGAGGCAGACCAATTCACAGGGTTGCCTACAGATACTGATGTTTCAGAGCTTTCCCTTTTGAGTCTCACCTGTAACCAGAGAAGGACAGAAGGAGACATCCAGGCTGTTCAAGGAAGAATTAATTCGGGAATGCAGAAAACACTCAATAGCCGCTTTGTCACAGTTGCAGAGAAAACGATTGCAGGAATCGTCAGAGTCTGGAAATGAAAGAGAGCCATTTAAAGATAGAGAGAAAGAGATGGGGGGCCCACGTACAAAGTGCCATTGAGATATCTGTTTCCGCAATCTGCTTTCGTGGTATAAGGGTTTGACCTGGGCAAGCACATTTCATTTTGTAGCTGCAAAAGTCTATATTGTGCTTCTGACACTATTTGGCCAGCACTTAACAAGCTTGAGATTGAGACAATGTCAAGACAAGAGGTACCAGGAAATCAATCAATCAATCAATCTCTCTCTCTCTCTCTCTCTCTCTCTCTCTCTCTCTCTCTCTCTCTGTGTGTGTGTGTGTGTGTGTGTGTGTGAGAGAGAGAGAGAGAGAGATTGATTTCAGGATGGTCCTCGGTGAACTACAAATTCAGCTTCAGCTCCAAAAATATAACTTGTCTCACAATAAAATCCAGATGACATAAGACAGAAATAAGCAACTCTCAAAAAAGTTCTGCAGGCTAAATCAAAAACAAGGGCATCGTGGGAGTTATGTTCTTAATTATGCTGTACTATACATACGCAGGGCAAGTTTACAGGACAGGGCAAGCGATGCAGTCTGTTCTATGGCTTCCACACTTCATTATAGTTTCTCCAGTCCTCTGAATCCAGCCTGGTATGCTACTACCACAGCGCCACTGGGAAAGAGCAGCAGCTGCCCCAGCCATCCAAGGACGGATGGGATATGTGCCAGCAGCAGGGGGCTGAGCAAGGAGGGTGGAAATTAGGCTAGTGTGGAAACCACTTCACCATCTGTCAGGCATATATCCACATTAAGACGCACACAGACACACACACACACCATGTAAGCCATGGCTTAATTGCTGAGGCGCGTGATGCCAGCCATGGAATAAGGAAGGCTTGGCTCCAGGATCTGCTTCTACAGGAGGAGAACATCCACTTGCTCTAAGCCCCCTCCTCTCTACCCTGGCAGCTTGCTCCATTCTGCAGGATGTCCAGATTTCCCATGGAGCATCATCAGGGGGCTTGGGCAGCTGTGGGAGCAAAGTAATCCAGTCTAAATCTGAATCCAACCCAAAGAATATCACCTGCATTGCCTTACACTTTTTTAAAAATCGTGGTGTCTGGTTGAGCATTCTGTGAAAGGGTCCTTCCCGTGGCTTATGCAAGAGGAAATTCTGGGCCACCACAATTCCAGGGAGCAGCTTGGTCAACATGTGTTACGACGTCCATAGACCCTTTTCAAACAGCCAAGGCTGGTGTGGGCTTCATCTGGCAGGAGAACCTTCATGCATGTTTTGAACACCTACAGAGTTGTGTGAACCACTTTACAGCAAGCGGAAAAAAACAAAACCCCCAAGAGAGGTAAGACAAAGTAGGAGTCTCTCCCATTAGAAAAGCTGTTGCCAAGTACCTTGAAGAGAGGAGGACTGGTCACTTTCCCATTATCTCAGAATGAACAACAAGCACCTTGTCAGCTAACCTTTACTATAGGGTACAACACAAACATGGAACATCACACCATTAACAACAACAACGATAACCAAATTTCAGTTTTTGCCCAGAATTAAAACCAGCCTTGTCCTGAATCAGGCCTTTCCTATGTTACTACCATGGTACTGTCAACACAGAGAGGGTGCAGCTTTCCAGAATTTCAGGATGGAGTTGTTCCTAGTCCCCCATAGAGAAGCCAGAGAACAAGTCTAGGAACTTTCACATGCTTTTGGCCAAAGCTCTTTCTTAGAAACAGGAGTAAATATAAAGATAGTTATATTCAGTCTGACCACATTCTGGTTTACTCCCAGCCGGATTACTAAACATGACACTGTCCTTCAAGAGGACTTGGAACTTGTGCAGCATTGGGTTGCCTGGACTTTAACTGGTATGGCCAGCACTGCTATTTTATCTTTTGAATTGGCTGTTATTTTGAATTGCATTCTTCTGTTCATTTGTCCAAGCCTCCCTGAGCATTGGCCAGCATCAAAGGTCGGAAGGGGCCTATATCGCAGCAGGGGTCCATTGTGCATGTCTTGCCCAGGGCCCTCAGACACCAGGAGCAGGCATCACTGGAGCATTCGAGAATAAGGCAGGATGAAATCTTTGCAAATGTGGCCCCAAGCTTCACTTCCTCCCATGAGACTCCTGTGCCAAACTTACCGCAGGTGATGTTTTTTGTTAGGCAGCTGACATCCGTGGTGATCTTGGCAGGGTCCCACACACACTCCTCTTCAGTGGCCTCTTCGTAACACTTCCGGTGTTGGAAGCAGCAGCTGATCGAGAAGGGAGGACCGAATAATCATGCATGGATGTAAAAGGCCATTTGGGACTTAGCCACAGAGACTGGGAAGCTTCAGTGTCGCAAGCTGGACCACAGGTCTGCCTAGCTCAGCAGGGTCAACGCAAATGGCAGCGGCTTTCCGGGGGACTTTCTCTTTTTCGTTTTTGATTTTCAGCCCTACTGTAGGGGTGGGGGAGGTCTCTTGCCCCTTGCCATCTGCTCAGATAGATTTGTCCAAGTCACAGGGAGGAGGTGGAGGACTTCACAGTTGCAAGGTGACCTAGTGAAACTTCTCAGGCAAAACATGAGAATTTGCCTGCCTTGGGAAAGGCAGGTTTTCCAGGGTGGGAAGGGGAGCAGATGCAGGAAGCGGTCCTGGGCCTGGGCAGGCAGCAGCGGGAGAAGTGAGCTGCTCAAGTACAAGATCTCTGTTGCTCCTGGTGTCCAGCCCTCAAACAGCAAGAGCTACCCTGAAGATGGGCCAGGGAGGGGAGCCTCAGTTTGGATTCAGCTCTTCCCATGGGCAGATGCTTCTTTGATTTATACTACTCCGTAACCAGACAAATTTTGATAAAAGAGCTGTACTTCTAAGGTTTCAGTTTAAGTTTGATAAGGAGAGGAAGATGCCAGGGATAGAACTACAACATTTCTCCAGACAATAGGTTCATTCTCTCCATTAGCAGCTGGGTTCCCTCCTTCTCTCTTCCAGACAGACAGTTCATTGGCAAAAGCTCTTTATTTCCAGGCAGCTATTCACCAACAAAGGAAGAATCTCTGAGCATGCAGAGTGGTTCATGGAGCACAAACTAGAGACTGTTTCTGAGAACCCTCCTTTCCAGTAACCCTGGGCTGCAGGAACCCTATGGAGATGGGCAAGCCTCCGAGACCCACTAGTTGGTTGGCCACTCTCTCCCGATGCTATAAATTGGGGCCAAGAATTGGCCCAGGCTCTTCTGGCTCCTTTCCCATGTTCTCTCCCACCACTTCTAAATCCCTGCTGGTCCTCAGAGTTGCTGGGCCACCTGGAGAGGGCAGCCCTGAAGGAAGCTCTTTCACCTCTGGCTTGGCTATGTCTGCAGACCTCATTTCTCAGGCCTCACTGTCCTCATCTGAGGAGTCAGTGTCACCCTGGATTCACCTTCCCCGAAATAGGAATGACACGGTCAATGTCAAAAACTCACTCATCTACTTCATCCGCAGGAAGACCCTCCATTTCAAATCGGCAGGCACAGCCATAGTCTTCAAAATCTCTTGGGCAAATGCCAGTCACACACTTCATTTTGCTTACGAAGTTGAGCAGTGCAGGGAAGTTGGTGAATATGGACTGAAGCCAGGTGAAGTGAGACCCCAGGCAGTCTAGGATGACATCCAGAATAAGACAACATTGTTAAGAGCAAAACAGCCTCTCCAGTCACAGCTCAGCTGTTGCTCCTGCAGAGCTTTCTCAGAGGCTTCTCAGCCCAAATTCAGGGCTTTCCCTGGTTTCCCCAGTAAAACTCAGAAAAAAACTATATGCCATGAGAAGATAAGAGGCTGACCTCCCTCCCATTCGCACTTTGGAGGAAACTGGGAAACACTGAAGGGTGAAGGAGGTCAGCACATGTAGGAGAGGCCTTGTAATCCTTCTCCTTACGGATGGGATGCTCCCGGATATATTGAGGAGCCTCATGTTGTGCTGGGATGCATGGGAACTAGAGTTTCTCCTCCCTCCTGGCCTATACCTCTTGATTCGAAGGAATTGGGATCCATAGGAAACTGCACTTTTCTAATAAAATGAATTGAGCTGAGAAGTGGAAGAAACTATAAATACTGTGCATTTTATCAAGAAACGCATCCTTCAACACGCTCGCTTGGGAGCATGCGTACCCTACAAGGCTTCACTTGTTTGCAGCAAGCCCTCCTACCACTAACTCTCCATAATGGGGCCACGTGTCTTAGTTTACACAGGCCAATCCTTTGTTTGAAGGTACATTGTATTTGAAAGCTGGTCCATCTTAAAGGCAGAGCAGGCAGGGGATTTAGCACCTGGGCAGAGGAGTAAGGAGACACAAAGAACATCTACATATCATCTTACCACTTGATGAAAGGTATATTTATTTACATTATAGCAGTCACTGTACAAAATACATTGAAAACAACGCTTCCAAGAGCAAAATGCCCTTACATGAAGCAACAGTGTGACCGCACCTAGAATACTGTGCACCATTTCGGGTAAATGCACTTAAAAATGTTAATGTCGAGTTGGAAAAAGTGTTGAAAAGGGCAGTAGAAATGATCAAGGGACTGGAGCAGCTTCCCTGCAAGGAAAGGGTATAACCTCTGGGATTGCTTAGCTTAGATAAAAGGTAAGTAAGGGGAGACATGCTTATGCATGGATTTTCTGCAGTGAAGATGGATGGAAATAATACATCCAGATTCTCTTTAATTAATCCTCTTTAGTGCTCCTTTAATTCCCTATCTCCATGGGGCATTGTTTAAACATATCTGACACTTACCCTCTGATTCCAGTTTTCAAGTAGTGAAATGTTGTTGCTTGTGTAGGCAAAACTGTATCAGCATGCACAAAAAGAAGGTCTTCACAGACTTGGGGAAACCCAAGGCTGATAGAATGTATTAAAAAGGAAAAATAAACCCCTCCCCCATAATTCTCCCAAACAGCGCAATATGAATTGAAATTGGTGCTCAAGGAAAGTTGAATGTTGTGGGAGGGACAGAAAACTGCAATGATGGAGCAATGGAATGGAGCGGGTGGAATCCAGTCTGGAGCACAACAGTTTCAGCCCCACAGTCTTGCTATGCACCAGACCTGCCCATTCTGGATATGCAAATATTACATTTATATGTCCTGTCATGTCACAGTAATGCCCAAAAAAATAAAGCTATGCAAACTCCACTGTGAATTGAAGAATGAAAGTTCACTTACCGAAAAACAATGCCACACTTTCCACGTCTGTAAAAACCCCACTGAAGAAAGTGATGTTATCTAAATATGAACAGTGTGGAAATGTTAGATATGCATGCTCTTCTGCCTCATTGATTTAATTTTGTCTCTTAAAAGGTGGGGGATCATTCTGCCCTGCTCTCGCATCACTCTGTCGAACTTTAAATTATCCCTTGTCCATCTGGTGCCCTTCAGATATTTTAGACTTCAACTCCCAGAACCTCTGCCAGCATGGCCAGTGGTTGGGAACCTTGGGAGCTGTAGTTCTAAACATATGCAGGGTTCTAGATTGGGGAAGGTTGCTTTAGAGTGACTAGACATGTGGAAGAAGGGGAGGGGCATGCAGTTCAGGCTATGCATGGCTCTCACTGCTGCTTCTCCTCTTTCTTGTGGGTGGTCAAGGCCTCCACCGCTGCTCAATTCTTCTCAACAACAGCATTCCTGGGCTAGAGCAAGAGGCAGACACATAAGTGGGTTGCAATGAGGAAGACCCAGGGCAAGTCTGTGGGACTCTCAGCAGTGGGACCCCCTAGAGGGTCGCCCCTTGACAGGTGCCCAGCCATTCCTACCCACAATGGCAGCTCTGTCATATCGCTTTATTCAGTAGACCCCTTAGATGATCCCTAGATCCAGTCTGTGGACACAGAAGTACAAAAGACTTTATCCTAGAATGCATCGTCCACAGAAGCCGATAGAGGATCACCTGTTTAAATACCCCTTCATGAAAAACAGATTCCCCAAACACAGATATCAAGAAGACAAGTCTAGATCATTTACACAGAGCTTGCCTGTCAGTTCCTCAGTCCCTTCATTCAACAACTGCCGGAATCAAAGCATACTGGAGAGAGAAAAGGCTCTCTGAGTCCATTCTGAGATCCTGGCTTCTTTAGGGGAGTCATTCAAGCTTACCTGCTGTTTTTAGGGAGGGGAAAATTTTTATGAGGAAGCAAATATGCTCTACATGGAGCAGTTCCCAGAAGTTTAGCTCCTGGTATCTGCTGGTAGGTTAAGAAGATCTCCACAGGTAGCAGAACTAGGAGAAGATCCTTCCAGGGACCTCAAGGAACCACTGTCCAATAGGAAGTAATACCAGGTGAGATGGAGCTATAGTTTCATATATACATATTTTGCCAGATGGAGACTTAACAAGAATGTCTTACTTAGGTTTTGTTCTGTTCCATGAGGAAGATCCATTGGCATCATTGGTACCTCTGATCCTTGACCACCTGTCTCACCCATTCCATTCAGAGGAAACAGAAATCAGGAAGGAAAAAATCAATGACAAGAGCACCATTCCAAGCATTACACAGGCCAAATCAACATTTACTGCCAGGGCTGACAGTCTTGCTGTTCTGGTGTACCTTACCTATAAAATACCATTTGATGCAAAAGCTATTCACTACATTGATGCTTGTATCAGCCTTTGGGATGAGAGAGAATGTGAAATCACCCAGTCCCTTACTTCTGAAGCCCTATGCAAATTGAAACTCAAGTCCCCTCTTAAATTGGGACTTCACCAAATTTTTCAGTGGAATTCCAATCAACACTCGCATACAAAAAGTTGTGAATTGTGGAAATAAAGTTTAAAATTTATTATATGAGATATATTGGTTGTGAAAATGTGCATCTTAGGCAAATATGCTTATGAGAATGCAAATATTAAGGAAATGTGCATAAGAATGATTATGATTCTGAGTGCAAACTTTTAAAACCTCAGTGTACAGATGAACCAAACTCCAGATATGAGAAGTTTGGGACAAACCACACTTATGATTGGAAAAATGGGAATGCAAAAGCAACAGATTCATCCTTTTGTGCTCAGCCTACCTCTTCCCTTATATTTGATGGAGCAAGAAAGAGAGCCATTTTGAAGTCCCAATATATGGAAAAATGCAGCAGGTGCTGTTATCTGTTCTGGAATGCTTTCCTTCAAAATATTGGCCTGCTGTCAATGTTACTGGCATTCTGACACCAAGTTAAGACCTTTCTGTTTACTTGCATATTTATGAATGGTTAATGGTTTTGTTTTGCTAGGTTTTTAATTACTTTCTCAATGTTAATCAAATTAGGACAAACAAAGCCATATAAAAGAGAGGAACAAAATCCAGTTTTCCTACCAAAAAAACAAGCCAAGAAAAAAGGCCTATCATCTCTTGACATTGTCTGGGGCTTTGAGGGGGGAGGTGGCATTGGATAGGTGGGTGTTCCAGCTGTAACCTTCGAATACTCCTAGGTCAGAGTTGGGACTTCAACCTAAGAAGGCATCCCCACTATCCTTGAAACTAGCAAGATTCTCTCCGTGTTGTCTGGGATCAAAATGCAGAAGAGCAACTTCAGAGCCAGCATGGGGTGCAACACTCCAGGAGTGGGGAGGGAAAGAGTGAAGGACGGCTTGTCTCAGCTGCTTCTCCTTGCAAGGCGAGGAAAAACATATGGTCAAACAAATCGGTCATCTGGGCAGGGCTGGAAAGGACACACGCATTCATAGGGTTGCCATAAGTCAGAGATGGCTTGATGGTGCATCCAATGACAAACAAAATATTCTATAGAGCCACAGAAACATTCTTAGACTTTACATACTTATCTACCATAGGATGCCCATAATCTTCTGACTTTAAGGACAGCCATGTTCGATGACACCGTAAATCCCTTACTATAGGTATAAATGCCATTTATGTCCATAATTACATGCAAATATGTAATTACACAATCATCAACAGAAAGAGTTACGCATCAGATTCAGAAAAGGTGAACTAAATGTCCATGTATTTATGCATCTGCAGGTGGGATCTACAAGTCACATTCAAATATCGCAAGCTTCATTAGATTCTCAATCCGCTGTGTTACAGGAGGTGGGCGCAAACAGGAGGCGGGCAGGTAATATCAGTCTTTTAGCTTTGGTCAATGAATGAACAAGACTAGAACTCTGCTCTTTATTAGTTCCTATCTGTTCATCATTATCTCTTTTATACTGTATTTCTTTATGTTGCTTGCTAGTGTTTCAGTACAATTTATTGTTGTTTTCTTCTCATCTTATTATGGTTTATTGCGCTGTATTACTTTAATATTGTAACAGAGCCTGGGGTTTTGGGTAGAGTGAATACTAGATCCATTTCCCTGCTATTTTGCCACTGAGAGGGTGGCAACTGGGAAGGGGAGTTCCCCCCCCCCCCCAATTGACTGATAGAGAAAGGAATTAATTACATCAAAGCTTCTCCAGGTTCTTTGGCATCTTAATCATTTGAAGGGACCTTGTGTGATGATTGGGTCCTACATCTCTGCAGAAGTTCCCCAAGAAGACATGGGAACTGATGCAGAGTCAGACAAGGGGGAAGAGGGGGAAACGTTGTGGAGATGCCAGAGCAGGGACCAAAGAGAATAGCAAGGGCAGAGACAAGGAAACACACCTTTCATCTCATCTTCAAAGGGCAGCCATGATGGATTCTCTGGGAATATAGGATTGATCCTAACAAAGTACAGGGTGGAAATGCTCAGCCCTTCAGGCGTTGCACAGTTAAATATCTGGTACTGCAGATATTTAACTATTAGTATATTTAGTGTATTAAATGAGAGGGAGAAAGAGATTGAACATTGCAATCACACATACATATATTTTAAAACAAATTCTTCCTGTTTCCAGAGGGGCTTGGTTTTCTGCTGCAGCAAAAGCAACTACAAGTCCTACAATGTCTTAAAGACTCAGGGCACGATTTAGAGGTTTAGAAAAAGTCATAAAACTCCCAGCATGCCCAAACCAGCATGCTTATTCAGGCATAAACTTTTTATGAGCTACTATGCTTCTGATAAAATGGACTGTAGTCTGCAGAAAGCTTGTGCCATGATAAACGATTTCCTCTTTAGGATGCTACAAGAGTCTTCGTTGTTCCTTCTAACATCAGTAGGATGTATTTGCCTGTGTGCAAAATCAAATTGCCAGTGCACTTCTCTGAAATGTGAATGCATTGGAAGCATAAAGTAAATCACAAAGTCATCCGTTACAGAAAAATATATGGAGGTCATACATTGTATTTTTGCTTTGGAGAAAAAAATAATCAAATTCTCCCCTTTCATAAAAATGTGGATTGGTGTGAGAAAGTAGAGATAGGAAGAATCTTGCAGATAGAAGAATGATAATATGAGCAGTATTCAATAAAATGCTCTTGATTTTCTGGTTATGGAGCTCACTACGTAAAAGGAGCTATTGTGTTTATGTAAGATGACTTAAGAAAAGATGAAATGGATTTTCTAGCCATTGGAATAGCCTAATGAAGACCTCTTCTGTTCCTTGTGGGCTTTAATGGAAGGGTGCTCTGTGAATGCAAAAGGATCTGTGGGCAGAACTTTCTCCTTCTTTGAAGAGGAGATGGCTTCCAACACAAGCGTTTCATGAGCTCTGGAATGGAGACATTTCTGATGACTAAAAGCTAAAGGGAATTGATAGGACTTCTCAGCCTATGATTCTATTTTGTAGGGGGCTGGATCCAGATTTGATCATATTTATATTCCATATACAATGGCATGAATAGGATGAATCAACCCATTATGTTGAGTCTACCCTGCTGACTCTGGATCTAAGCTATTATTCTGTACATACCAAAACACTAATGCAAATTACTGACATTTATTAATCCTATGCATGCTTACTCAGAAGTCTTACTGTGTACCATGTTGTTTACTCCCAGAAACACCTGCATAAAATTGCAGGTGTTGTATGCATTATTACACCAGACCTTGATTTAGACTTAGAGTAGACCCATTGAACTCAGATGAGTTTCAGTGGATCTGCTCTAAATATGATTGACCTGACTCTAGTAGTAGTAGCTGCTAGAGTCTATCAAGATCCATTAGGGCCACGTCTGAAGTAGGATGTCCATACAAATAATTTAATGGAGCTGGAGAAAAACGATAACATGATTTTCCACTTACCACCACTATGCAATACCATCAGCATAATCACCAGCAAAAATACCACCATTATTTTGCAGGAATCTTGCCTGGTGAATTAAGTAAAATATTAGACAGAGGGTGTGCATTATGTTATTTTAAGGAAATAGCACATAGGGAAATGTAAAACAAATTATGTACGCTTCCTGAGATAATTATGTTGTAGAAGTTAAATGACAAGGGCCAAAGAGAAAATTTTGCTAGGGAATCATTTTTAGCATGGGAGATTTGAGCTCACACTGAAGTTGTCAGGTTGGGTGTGGAGATACCTGCTTATAAAAGGAAAGGTGAAGGTAGCCTGTCCCAACCCTTGCCCACCAGACAAGTTGAAGCAATGGCCAGGGCCGAAGATGCCCACCATTTCTGTGAAGAGCATCATGCTGGATACTGCGCTAGAGCGCATGAGGGTTCTGTGAGTGGTTGTTAAAACTGTCAAAGATGCAGGGGAACAGTCAGGAGTGGGGGGAAGAGAGAGGGTTGAAATAGGTGTTTCCCCCACTTTCATACCAGAATTTGGGCCAGCCCTGTGAATTGTTCACTAACAGGCTAAGGCCAGGCAAAAGAAGAAGCATTGCTTCCGCTTTCTGTTCAGCATTAATTTATAAAGCCTACTGCCAGAAGGTATGCCAGGGACCACCAATTTAGATAAATATTTGTGGGGTTTGATTCCTAAAAACAAGAATTCAGGATACGTAGATGTGTCCATCAGTGGATATCTCAGCCATGACAATCTATTGACATATTCTCAAATGAAAAGAGCATAGTATCAGTATGACGTTAACCGTGTAATCCCATTACATTGATTCAGAAGTGCTGCTGTGCTTTAGCAGGCACAGGGTTGTTCTTAAAAGACTGCTCTGAGAATACTGCTGTTTCACTTTGGCCCACAACTTTTCTGCATCTTTTGCCCAAGAGTGAAAACAGAGTCTACACTTCCATACATATTAGCTTTTAATAGCACTTTCACAATGCCCAAACACTTTGCATGCCTTATCTTGCCATAAAATATACAACAGTCTTGTAGGGTGGGCCAATATCACTATCTCCTTATTGCTTGGCTAAGTCCCAGAAAAAAGGAGGAACCATTTCTCGGGAACTATTCCCTCACCCACTGCTGAAAGGTATCTTTGGAGAATACACAGGCAGTATGAAGGTGCATCCAACATCACCTACCCACAATGCAGCCAGGGAGGAGCCAAGGCTGAAAAGCACCACACCTGTACAGGGCACATGGGATGGGCTAAAGGAGTCCATCCAGCCACTTAAGAACCATCTGGCTGAGCCCTAAGGCTGTAAGCTTGAGCGGGGCCAGGCTAGCAACCAGGGCTGCATTTATCAGGAGTAAATCCAGTTGAACTCAGTAGGACTTACTTCTGAATATGCAGGCCTAGGATCACATCACAGGTGGAACTGAAACCCTGGCCCAGCACAGCAACCTTTCTACAGCTCAGTATTGGTGCAGAGGATGGGATGGTTAGGTCGGCCAAGGGTCTATAGAAGAGAACTTCCTTTCTTCAAATGAAAGAGGTCTGAATGGATGCAACTTACTCCAGAGGTGGCATGATTGTCATGGCCACCTTTGTCCCATTCCCTCTGCTGCACCAATGGCGCTTACTCCCAAGTCAACAGGTTTTTCAAATCAGGGTTCAAATGCACTGGTCAGCTTGCTAGAATCTCTTCTGCCCAAAAGCACAGGGAGCAGAACTTACCTTGAGGAATACGGCTCAAAAGAAGGCGAGGAGGAGAACATTGGCTTTAAAAAGGCTAAGACTTAATGATTTATACCTACTTGGATGTGCTCCACCTTGCCCATGTGACCATTTTCTTCATCAACCCCACTTTGACCTTTCTCAATTGGTTCTTTCATTAGATTTCTGCAGGTCACAATACTTGCAGCGGTGAGGTTTAACATTATAGATCATTTATATAGTTGGGGCTATATTAAAGAGGCCTGTTCTCTTGGGGACTCCAAGTTACCAAAATAATACAGGCCCTGTTGTAATTAGACAACAATTGTTCCTCTGTTATCCATCTCGGACAAAGTCACATGAGCCCTGCAGTAGGAACTTAATAAGAGGCAACATTCCATGTTGAGAGACAGGTGAAAGTCTAGACTGCATCACAGACCCAGCTGCTCTGAGTGTTGAAAGGCCTAGTGGATGTTGGAAAAACATTAAAGATTCGGTGGATGGCAGAGCACGGAAATAGGCAAGTTGGTTTATCCTATATAAGAACATAAGAACAGCCCTGATGGATCAGAGCCAAGGTCTGTTGAGTCCAGCATTTTGTTCGCACAGCGATAACAAGCAGCCAATGGGAAAACGGTGAGACATGAGTGCAACCGCACCTTCCACCCATGTTCCCCAGCAACTGGTGCACACAGGCATACTGCCTCTGATATTGGAAGCAACGCACAACCATCCAGACCAGAAGCCATTCATTTCCTCCATGAATTTGTCCAATACTTTTTAAGACATCTTGCAAAAACAAATTCCATAATTTAGCAATGCACTGTGTGAAGAAGTCCACCCTTTATCTGTCCCGAATCTCCCACTAATCAGTTTCATGGGAGGGCCCTTCTGGGTTCTAGTATTCTGCAAGAGGGGAATAAAACGTCTCCCTTACTGATTTTCTTGATACCGTCCATATGTTTGATGCACACGTCTTTGCATTCCTCTTCCTGTCTCCCTCAGCTAAGTTATTTTCTAAGATAAGCAATCCCAGTTAACTTTTCCTCATAGGAGAATTGTCCAGTCTCTTGAAAATTTTAGTTCCCCTATATATAATCATTTAAATTTCCTATATACTAATAGCAAGCTCACTGTGTGTTGATCCTCATATACACTCTGGTTCACCTGTTTGCTTCTTTCAGTGCCAGGCAAGGACTTGTATCTGCCCAATATTTTAACTATTAAAGTGATTTAAAAGAAATTGTATGTGGTATTTATTGGATCTTATTACTACTGTGCCTTTGGTTTGATTGAACTGTGGTTATTGTGTGGTTTTCTGGTGGACTTTTCTTGTGTTTCATTCCTTTTATTTCTTTGATGCATTATACATGTTGAACTAAATATTACTGTTTTATTATTGCTATTAGTGGATTCTGTAAGCTGCCCAGAGAGTCATTCTGACTAATGGACATGTTAAAAGTCTATTAATAAAAGAAAGATATCCAAAATGGCACCGGCTGTGTACAAAAGGGCAATATCAAAAGGGTTGGGGGAAATCCAGCTTTCACAGAACTACACAAATATCAATAGGATATAACAAAATCACTAGGCAAACAACCCCATGAGGGCTGAGTATGCCTCCTTGCCTTCCAAAAAGGGAGGGTGAAGATGGGATGGAAATGTCCAAATGTGCCACCAGGTCATCTCTAACTTATGGTGACTCTGTGAAGGTAAGTCCCCCAAAAAGCCCTTTCCATGACAGCTCCATTCTGCTCTCCCAAGTTCAAGCCCATGGTTTCCTTTGTAGATTAAATCCAGTTCATATTTGGTCTTCCTTTTCATCTCCTGCCTTCAACGTTGCATAACTTACTTGTCTTCTCCAGATGGTCTTGCCTTCTCAAATGGTCCAAACAGCAGGTCAGAATCTACCTGACTCTGGAAATGCCCATCCACTCTGGAATTCACAGACTGGATTCTTAGAAACCTGGGTTGCTGATTTCTCTGACATCCCTAAAGAAGAATCTTAATCTTCACTTTAACTGGAGGTGAAGTCCAGTCCTTCGCTCAAACAGTTCAGCCTCCTTGTACAGAGTCACTTAGGGGTTCTTGTGTACATACAACTTGTGGAAACCCTTTGAATGCCCATGTATCCTGACAGAGGATAGTCTTCTTATCTGAAGGAACGTTACAGGATGAGCCCTCTGTTTGAGAGCTTGCCAGTCCTACGCCTGGTTTACAGATAAAGAAGCAGAAGAAAGAAATTTATGCAAGGTCTTTGGAAGGTACAATGGATGATGCCAAGAGATAATTCCTGCCATGGGACTTTTTCAGATCAGGAACTGCGGGCAGACAAGGGATGGAGAGTGATGGAGACATGTGTGACAGAAAAACAAAAAAAACACACAGTATCCTCAGCCACCTCATAAGAAGGCCAATGCAAAAGCACCCCTGAGAATCCTGGGAAGGAGACAGAATAATGGAAGCCTTGTTTGCTGAAAATGAAAGTGTGGGGGAATTTAGGAGACACATTTTGGCCCAGAATGGCCACATATATCTGGGAAGCAGCCCTGTCTGAGCCTCCGCAGAGCTGCTGCATTAATATATAGTGTTGACTATTTATAGAATATTGAACTAGCCAGACCAATGTCCCCTCATTTTAAGGCAGCTTCATAAGATGAACACACATGCAGGTGAGCTCAAAGGGAGGAATAGCCTGGGCAGTAATCCAGTGAAATATGTGTCACTTTTAATCCTCCCTCTCCTGCAAGAAAAGAAAAAGAAAAGAAAAGAAGGGAAAAAAGAAAAAACTAGACACGATTGCACTATAATTCTTGTTTGTGTTATTTTATTTAGATCTGGTTTAACATGGTTTCATACTCAGTTGACAATTCACAGATTGACAGTGCAATTGACACACATTATAAAATGCAATATACAAAAATAAAAAAAATACAAGTGCTGCTGGCTTCTTGCTTGAGTTCCATTTTCTATTTATTAGAGCACTTAAATTATTTCCTCGAAGGGAAAATAACCTATCATTTGTTGAAAAACTCATCATTCTTCCTTGTTCTTCTAAATAATGCACATCAGTGATTTCTTGCACTGGACAATGGAACAAAGCTGAAGAATTTGTGCAGGGGTTCTTGCTGGCAGTGATTCCTCTTGGGGATTTAAATAGATTTACAAATCATTGCAAGGCATTTCTGCTTTAAAGCTGGAAAAAACAAAGAGAACAAAAAATGATCTGGTTTGCATATATGGAGATGATTAAGTAAGGCACAGTGCCCATTTATACTTCCAAAATTAACATTCTTGTCACCAGGGCCAGTCGAAGACATTTTTCTGCCAGAGGTAAAGCACAAGACGGTGCCCTTTGTCATTCTGGGTAGACAAACCAAGCAGCTGAATCTTTCCTACTAGTGATGGAGCAGCAGCGTGCCCTGCAGCAGCCTAGCTGGGGAATGCAAGCTGGTTGTCCAACATGCAGGCTCTCTCCGTTGACACCTTGCCGTCATCTCCCAGAATCTGATGCCTGAGGCATGCAGCCTGCTCTGCCTAAGCAGAGGGCTAGTCCTCACCATCTCTCCCACACACCTCGCCTTCCCTGGTTCTACCCACTATCCTCTGTGGCTTCAGCTCCTCCCCCTGCTGAGTCCACTGAGCACGGACAAAGAGTAATACTCCAAAGACTTGAGGCAAGAGACATCATAACCAGCCACCTGGGAAATGGAGGGACTGAATGGGCTTGGTGGTGGTTCCTTTCTGAAGGTCATCCATGCCCTATTCCTTCTTCCTTCTTTCTAGGGTTTGGTTGCAAACTTGGGAAATGGATGGTAGGAAGATGATCCATTGAGCCAAGTGGTAACTGTCCCCTTCTTTAAGCTTGGAGGTGCAGGAATGAGCTAGGAAGGTTAAGTCCTATACACAGTTACCTCTGGATACATTGAACAGAATGGGAGTCACTTCAGGGAAACATGCCAAGAAATGTAGCAATGTATGGGAATTGAGTTTGCCGGGACAGATCACTCTGAGTTTGCCATCACAGCCTTGAAGGGAAGTACAAGCAGGACTATGTTCTCCAAAAATGTTCACAAATATCCAGAGTTGTGTTTGCATTTGAAACCTGTTTCAATTTCAGAAGAAAAAGCTATTTGACGGTTCACAAATCAAAGGGTAGCATTGTGAAAGCATTCTGTGCTTTAATCTGTGAGGAGAAGTTGCACAACTGTGAAAAAGACTTATCTTAAATTTGTCTGAATGTTCCCATTCATGCAAGTCCCCGTGGAAATTGAAGGAGGAACTAGCATCCCGCTATACCTGGAGAATCTGGGCAAACGTGGACATTGCTTGTTTGCCTATCCCTGGATGCAGGAAGGAAGTTTGCTAAGAAGGAAGCCTATAAAAGACACAAATTGTGGGTGCCAAGTTCACTGCTTAACAGCCAGGGTGAATCTGGATTTTATATGTACTATTTATATGCTTTGTTTATTTATTGTATTGGAAGCCGTCCCGAGGCTCATGCGAATGGGACGGCATACAAAAACTCCAAATGAATGAATGAATGAATGCAGTGGTTCAAGAAAAAGGGAAGGTTCCAGTTTTATCTGGGATAACAGTCAGGTCTCCTTAAAAGTCATAGTAAACCTGATGCCCAATTCAAGATTTTCCCGTTGGTACTAGCAGTGGAAAGGTTACTATTTAGAGGAAGCTTAGGGGTGGCAAGAGCCCTGGTTCTCTGGAGCAAAATTGGCCAGTTATCTCTCTCAGTGCTTAAGCAAAGTCAAGAACGCAGCTGAAAATAATTGGATATACACTGAAGTGTAAACTGGTACGGCCATTTCTTTTTCCTTTGTACAGAATCATATCGAGGGGAGTAACGAGCAGATGGTCAATGCGGGGTTAGAGTGTTGGACTGGGACTCAGGAGATCTGGGTTCTAGTCCCACTGAGCCCTGAAGCTCACGGTCATTCACTGATTCTCAGCCTAAGCTATCTCACAGGGTTGCTGTGAGGATAGAATAAAGAGAAGGACCATGAAAGCTGCCTGAGGTTCCTTGCGTATAAATATAATAACACATAATGGTAAAATAATATTAATAATTAATAGCAATAAGTGCAGAGGGATTGTATTGGGAGCAGAATCTGTATCATCTGGGCAAAAAATAAACTGATGAGAGCGGCTAAATTACTTGAACTAATTTGGGCACTCTGGGTCAGGGTATATGTTTATGGGAAAAGCCCTTGCTTTCATAATCATTTCCTGGTTGTTTTTAATCATAATTTTTGTGTTCTTTTAAATCTCATATTTCACCTTGGAAAGCTTTTTGACTACAAGGCAGCTTATACATACATCTTAATAAATATACAATCCATACATGATTGGGTGGGAAAATGATCAGCTTGCTTTCCGTGAAATACACGTGTTAGTCATTTAAAAAGTGTGCAGACAGAGGCACAAAGAAATTTGTCTTATACTAAGTCGGATCTGGAGTACATTTCAGCCAGTCTTGTTTCCACTGGCTGGCAACAGCTCTCCGTGTTTCCAGGTAGGAGTTTCCAGCTCTGCCTGAAGATGCCAAGGCTCCAACCTGAGATCTTTTCCCTGCAAAGCACCCAGCCATGGAGCTACAGGGCAGGGTCTCAGATCGTTACGTCCCTAGCAATATTCTTGACCAGTTCATATTTGAGGTCTTGCACAGTCAGAAACTAGATCTGTTCAATCCTGCCGGCCAGAAGAGACTTTGCTCCATTATATTAGAGGAAAGCTTGGGTTGCATCTTGACTGACTCATGTTTACAGTAGACCTACTAAAAACAAAAAAAGGATTCAAGAAAGTCCACACTATGTGGGAAATCAACTTACTTTTAGAATAGGCTGTTCTTTGGACTTTCTCACAGATATATGTTGCATTTTTCAAGAACCAGGAATAGTTTTCCATACAGTACCTAAACATTTTAACCAGAATACAAAAATATGTATGCATTGGTGGACAATACATGCCGGATCAACCCAAAGGGTGTCAGTGGTACAGCATCAGAAACAGTGGGGACAGCAGGCTTTCCACGGTGGTCAGATGCCTACAAGTAAAAGCACAGACCTCTTCACCCAAATTTCACAGTAGGCAGAGACAAAGTGCCTCCAATCCAAGGGAGAAGCCAGAAGCCATCAGGACTAGTAGCCATGGATATCCTTCTCCATGAAATTGTCCAGCCTGCTTTGAAAGGCTTCCAAATGGGAGGCCATCCTTGTGGATCACAAAAGTGCATTCCTCACTTCAGCTGTATGTGCTTCAAAGGAGCACTTCCTTTGATCTGACTTGAATCTCTTACAATTCAATATGGCGCTAGTATTAAGGGAGAAGGCAAAGAAGAAGAAGAAAAATGCAAGCCCAGACTACAACTTCCCTATGGCCTCTGTATGTAGCATGCATCATTTTGTAGCTCTCTACCTCATTTTCCTTTTGTCCCTTTTCTTCTAAATTAAAAAGTCCTCTGGACATTTTCACTGTCCTTCCCTGAGTCCCTTCCAGCTCTAAAATACCCTTTTTGTGATGGGACAACCAAAACTACTGGGTGGTGCTCCAAGTATAGGACCCATCATCAGGGTGTGTGTGTGTGTGTGTGTGTGTGTGTGTGTGTGCATGTGCGCGCGCACAGACGTGTGTAAACTTTTAAATTTGGTTTTAAATATTGTCTTGTAAATTCTTATGATGTACTCATAGGTTTAATATGGTCTATTTGAGATTGAATTTTTAAAGTGCTGTTGTGAAGCACCCAGAGCACTTTGGCTGTTGGGCAGTATAAAATTAATTCAATAAATAAATGTGTATCAAGTGAGGACTTTCCCCCCTACAATCTGCAAAGTTTTGCACTAACTTACACTGAGTCTTCTTCATACCCATTTTCTCAAATAAAAAGGTCCTTTTCTAGCTTTTCAAATAGTTAAGGCCATAGCAATAAATACCAACTTGCCAGATTCAATTGTTGACATTCTGTATTTTCCCTCCCCTCTCCAACTTCTATATTTGATAGAAATCATAACTCCCAGTGTTGAAAAAAATTGCTGATGTTTTCCAACATGAACTCAAGAGAATATGAACTTTTTTCCTGCCTTCTTCATATTTAGATTCCTGAACTAACACAAACAAGCCAAGTGAGTCATATTTAATCCTTTACCTTGCAGGTTTTTCTCTCGAGTACCTTCTGTCCCTTGTACAAAAGCACTGCTGATAAAATTTGCATAGCTCCATCACACAAGGTTTGAGTGTTTGAATTGGGCTGGAAAGTGTAATCAGAGGGCTCCCTTTCTTGACTCCCTGTGGACATCCTAGGGAAGAAAATAGAGATGCAATCCCAAGGAGCTCATGTGTTTGGCATATCAAATGCATCGGAATAAGACATTTGTAGACAGATCAAATAGTGTATTTATAAAAGGCATATGAAACTGGCTTCAACTGAGACACATCATTGTTCCAGGTGGCCCAGTATTGTCAACACTGACTGGCAGCAGCTATCCAGGGTTTCCAGCAGACATTTGCCCAGGCCCTGACTGCGCTTTAGAAGGCCAGATCCTGAAGATGAAACTCAAATAATTTGGCCACCTAAAGAGAAGGAAGGACTCCCTGGAGAAGACCCTGATGCTGGGACAGCAAAAGAAGAAGGGGATGGCAGAGAGTGAGGTGGCTGGATGGAGTCACTGGGGCAGTGGGTGTGAACTTGGGTGGACTCTGGGGGATGGTGGAGGACAGGGAGACCTGGAGGAATGTGGTCTGTGGGGTCGTGATGGGTCAGACATGACTTCGCAACTAGCAACAACAAACCTGGAAATGCTGGGGGTGGCACATGGGGCCTTCTGTGTGCAGAGGGAAGGTTCTGCCTCTGAGCTGTGCCCATTCAAGCCAAGGAAGAATGCTCCAGTGGCCCATCAAAGAACAGTTCCAAAGGATTCTGGGAGGAGATTTGTTCCCTCTTCCTTCTAATGGGAAGCTTGGAGCACTAGGCTATGGCAGAACCCCCTGAGGGATTCCCCTGGGCTCAGTGAATGGGGATTCCTTGGCCATCCAAACTGTGTCATTCTTTGAAGAGAAAGGGACTCTTACAAGTGGGGATGAAGATGGGCACGATGCTTTAAAACAGATGGACTACTGTGGCAGGATCTTCACTGTGCTCCAATGTGCCTTTCCTCTCCAGGTTCAAGCTGTTTGATGGGTGGGTTAAGAGCAGGAGCCGTACGATGGAAGCAGAAGTTAACAATGCATGGTCCTCCTCTCTGGAAGGCAGATTTCCAGGCCCAGTGGCCACTGTTTTGGCCGTCAGGCTAGCAGAGTCATAGTCCAGCACATTTGGCGGGCCCCACGCTTGGGACGGCAGATGTAGGTAATCCTGCTGTACGTGGAACTGCTTTTGGCGATGCATTTTCTCTCCAGGTTCAACAGTGTGTTTTTGCAAGCTGTTTTAGCTGTAATCTCTTTGCACAGGGTAATTGGATTCCAATGCTTTGCATTCTTTATGGTTTTACTTATGTTACCTGATAGCAGAGGTTAGGGGGGTTACCCTTGGAGTAATGAGGCACTGTTGACATACACCCGGGTTGTGGGAGACGGCCACAGACTTAATATATAAAGGCATTTGCTGCTTCAGCTTCAAAGAGAAATACAAACTCCTGGATAAACTAGCATGCAAGGTGGAATTCGGTCCTTTAAAGCCACTGCAGCCTGTAAAGTACCCATTTCTCTCTGCAGAGGTATCTCCACTCCTCCAGGCAGTACATTTGGGTGCCTTTGGGCCACTAGTTATCCCTTCACCAAACGTGCCTCGCAGAGTTCTTGCACAGCCCAAACGGGGAGCAGACTGATCTCTTTGAAGGGTAGAAATGTGGCACCAAAATATCTGGGCTGATGCAGATTCTGCAGCAGTGATGAGAAAGGCATAATTGTGTGCCCATATGGAGGGCAGGGAACGCAAAACAAAAGAGGCTCAAGATCAGGCCACCAGTCCACTCGACAGAAATAGACAGCCTACTCCTACGTTGTCCTCCTGCAGGGTGTTGCAACCCGAAATGTTTAATGCCAGGCCTTAGGTGGAAAGGGATTTCTCCATCACAGTTTCATGTCCGAATGATGGGAGTCAGACCACAGACGTCGGCAGCTCTCCAGTCTCTAAATGTGATCATTGCAGTGCCCAACCCTTTGCCCCCAGGATGCTATTTGTGTCTCTGACAGCCCCACTGCCAAAGTTACAATCTCAGTTGCAGGTGCTGCTGCTGAGGATCCTTGAGAAATCGTCTTTTGGGCGGCCTGCTAGAGACCAGGGCCTGCAGAGGGCCTGCTTCTCAAAGCATCTTCCAGAAACTCAGAGGTAAAGTGTGTGTGGGCAGATTCTGTGTATGCACAGTTATGTGTGTGCTTGGAAGTGCAGTCACAGTCCTGCCATGAGACCATGCATGGCCCTCAGGGCCAAAAACTTTGTGCATCCCTGTCTTAACTCACAGAAAAGTCTGAAATAATGACAAAGCTGTTGTTGTGTTTTTTAATTAACATGAACTAAATACAATCACAATCTCTCTCCACAGCAAAGATATTTTCCTTTGGTTGCTTGCAAGACTGGGGTCTCTCCTTGCTGATGCCAGAGTGTAGGACATGGAATAAACAGTTCAAGTTGCGACAACCCAGATTCAGGCTGGACATCAGGAAGAGCTTCCTCATTGTCAGAGCAATGTGACTGTGGAACCAGCTGCCTAGAGAGGTGGTGGGCCCTCCCACACTGGAGACATTCAGAAAGAAACTGGGCAGCCACCTGAGTGGGATGGTGTAAATTGGTGACCTGCACCAGCATGGGGCTGGACTCGATGCCTTCATGGCCTCTTCCAACTCTTCTATGATTCTGTAATTCTTCAGCCACATAATTAGCTGGGAGCTTTTCTTGCAAGATCCATTAATCAAGGTGCTCCCTTTTCTTAAATGCTTTAGATTCAACGAATCCCATCTGGTGAAAAGACAACAAAGGCAATTCCATTCGATGGGCAACCAACGTCTGCCACCCTCCCTATCCCACCTTTTCGTCACGCCTCCCCAAAGAAGCCAGAGATAATGAATCCCTTCTGACCATTTGGAAGGGAAGAGGACTTTCTTGGTGGCTGAGCACAAGCACGCACACCTGTGCCATCCAGGGACAATAGCCTTTTTCTTCTCCAACTCCCCGGGCCTGGCTACCTGTTTGAAATGAAACAGTTGCATTCAGTTGAGCAAGATATATACATTTCAGTGGAAGAATGGAATGAAAGAGAGATTGAGAAGAAGCAAAACTATATATACCTGTTATAATTTCCAGATATGCAAGGGAAGGCTTTTCGATCCACATTTTCATCTCCAGGACTTCAAACTACCCTTCTGCTGATGATGGATGTCCCAAGCAGAGCATCAGAAGGCTTGAAATAGTCACTCACCCAGCCAACCTTACATTGGTGCCTTCCAGATGCATTGCAGCCCAACATATTTGAAGGGTACCCGGTTGGAGAAGATTGTATTATCCATTTGCTGCTTTCCAGTCATCCACCTTTTTCTTTTCAGTGGCCTGTGGCCAGTTTCAGTGGACTGATTTTTTTCAGCTAGCATTCCACTGACTCATTTTGAAACCATAAATATATGCATGTTAAAGAGGGGTGCCCTCACTTCAGCAGGTGTGGCACAAGTCTCAGAATGCTGCCATATACCACCTGGGTTTAGGTGCTGGTCACCACAGTCCCCATAGCCAGACCCCAAAGGAAATTCCATAAGTTTAGGCAGTGACATTGATCGACCACAACAAACCATTTCCAACCATTTCCCTCTCCATCAGCAGTTAGACTCTTCATAAAAAGAAGGTGTCTTAGTTGCCCATTCTAGACCCAAATATGCCCAAAATGCTTTGCATTACGACAGGCAACAAGATACTGTTTGGGGAAGATCCATTTCCTCCCAGGTTAGAGGAGGGCTACAGCTAGACTAAGAGGGATCAGGAAGTTCTGAGAAGAGCAGCATGTGATGTCACTGTCTCTGATAACAACGAAGTAACTGCACAACACCCCTGTGAGCCCAGCTCCTCTACATCACTCCATGCATGTTTCTGCTCAGCTGAAGCATGATATCATGCCATTCCAAGGAATGATATGCAGCTCTCTGGGCCTCAGAGGCTTTGAACTGTCTCTCTTTCCAGCTTGGATAAGACAGAGAGAAGGAGAAACTTGTAAGTCACTTTGGATCCTTGTAAGAGGGCCAAAAAAAAAAAAAAAAAAGGCAGGGAAGAGCACAAATACAAGGATGAGTGCAAAGGTAGACTTAAAGTTCACTTAGTCACCTGAAAAAGAGACTTTGAGCTTCATAGCCACAAAACAAAGTGCATCTCATTGTGACTAGTATGGGAAGAAGGAAAGACATGACTCAACGAGCGATTTTAAAGGGGTCACTCTGGGGATACAGTCTCAGGGGAATGGAAGTTCTGGGGTTCTGCCAGTTCAGGAATGCAGCTGGAGAAGGAGCTGCACACAGCCTCCTCGTCTCCACTTTCAAACAAGGGGACACAGCACACAGGTTTCAATGAAACCTGAGTCCTCTGAGGCCAACGCCCTTGTGTTCTCGGCTTACCACGCAGGATGGCTCTGCTGGGTGCTTTTGCTCGCCACCATTGTGTTCTGTCCTGGGCAGCACCTGCCAAATGTCAGCCTCAGTTCCAGTCAAGAGTGAGCAAGCTGCAGCCCTCACACTAATTTAATGCATCCTTCATTTGATGCCTGGCAGGAACACATAGCGAGACTGAGAAGAAGGGGTGGCTGAGCAAGGAAGAGAAAGGGATGGGTCATCCACTTCTGGTTCAGGTGCTGCCCACAGATGGCTCCAGCCATACCCATCAACAATTTGCAGAACCTCACAGATTGCCCTCAGCACATTCATGGTTGCTCATCATTCCTCTATGCATTCTTCCTAAGTGCAAGAAAAATATTTAATACTTTCTTTTATTGCTCTCTCTCTCTCTCTCTCTCTCTCTCTCTCTCTCTCTCTCTCTCTCTGTGTGTGTGTGTGTGTGTGTGTGTGTGTGTGTGTGTGTGTGTGAAGGGGGAAGGGCATTTCCCCATAGTTGTCCTTTTTTGGGGTGGAGGTCATTATATGGATAAATTTTGTATTGGAAACCTCCTGAATATTTCCTGATGCATGTGTTATTTTAAATTAGCTACCTACTTCATGGTGCCTTTCTGACAGCTGAAAGACTGATATTACAACACCAGAAGGACACACACTTATCCCCTATAGCGCAGTATGCAAGACCATGCAATGCTTTCAGCATTTGAACAGCTGGTATAAAGATGCAGTCTGAGAACTGATAATAATTTAGACATTGGTCTGCTTTGGTTGGTGTGTAGTTCTTAGAAATCTGCAGAAAACTTCCATATCTGTAGACATGCACACAGTTTTCATGCGCATGCATTGCAATCAATATATTCCTAATGGTGTAATCACATTTTTCTTTCTTTTCCTCATTCTTTTCATTTGTTGAAATTTTATAATGCAATACATTCAAGACTGGTAATCTGTAATGTCAGCAGTGACTACAGATGTGCATCTGGTATAACACAGATCCCGTGGACACATTTACACAAACACATGGAGGTCCAGGGTGTGAGCAGCTCGGGGAGCTACAGGTTTGTGGAGGTCCTCAGCAGGATGCCCTTCTGCAGCTTCTGCCATAGTTCAGAGGCCCACGGGGGTTCATGTGGTGGGGAGGGCTAACTGGGCAACTGCACTCTGCTCTGCTGTGGGAAATTACAGTAGTGAGTCCCAGCCACAGTCGTTCAGCACTTCCCTGTGTGTTTAAGAAAGAGGATGCCAAGGCATTGGAGCTTGGCACTGGGCTAAGGATGCCAATGTTCAACCAAGCACAGCACAGTCATTGTTGTCCACTGCAGAAGTGTGCCCTCGTTTTCTATTTTCTTCTGCCCCTTTTACCCAACCAGCAACCGTGTTTCATAATGTCAAAATGTCCTGTACATTTTGATGACTCTTGCATTGGAAGTGGAAGCATGGGTCGTGTGGGTTTTCACACACATTTTACCTTGCTTACCTCAAGGTCTGCTACTCAGATTAGGAAGCATAGCTGTTGATTTTTCTTTTTCTTTTTTGAGCATTCAGAAGGAAAGAGCGCTTTTATTTGGATTGGACCAGACACCATTTTCCTGCCAAATCCATGGGGAATGGAAAGTAAGGGTGCCTTCTGTGCCTAGATGCTTTCATTTCACTTCTATTTCTCTAAGAGGTTTATATTAAGCATGAGATGCATATATCACCACACCAACGAATGTCCTCAGAGGAGCTGAACAAACCTGAGGCATGACTATTAGAAATGAGCATAGTTTGTAGCCTAAGGCAAATTCCTTGAAACACTTTAATTAGCATCAAGACCAGAACCTTGATATATTTTAGTATCTCCACATGGTTGCACAAGTGTAAGAAGGAAGCACCCAAACGAATATGGAACATTTAGAATGTTGGATCTGCCTGATGCAGAAATGAGGGACAGAGGAAATGGATCTACAGAAAGGAACTTCTGTCTAAAAAGGTTCATTTCACGCGACTAGCAGGGAAGGAACTGCACTGTACTGCAAAATGGGTTGTGTAAGGCAGTGGTACTTACTGGAATGTACCTTTAATAAGATTCCGGGCCTTTGTGAAGGTGTAGCTATTGCAGACAAAGGTAGATTTCCTGCCAAGGAAAGGAGGTAGAAGATGAAAGAGCAGCAAGGTCAGAATATGTATTGTGTTAATTGTGTCGTAGAGCAGGATCCCTCTGGGACTGATCTTGTGTTGGAAGTAAACAAACCTTCCCCCTCCATTCACTTGTCGTACAGTCAGTACTCTTACCCAGTGGTGGTTCCAGCATCGGGGCAGTGTCTCCACACCAGGTGTGAGTCTGAACATTTAACGTGCAGTCCATGAGGCTGAACCTGTCCACAAAGCAGGTTCAGCACCATGGATACCCCCTTAAAGCTGTGCATTGGCATCACTGACCTCAGCTGCTCTTCTCATGCGCACAGCTTGAGGGCTGGGGATGGAATGGAAAATATTAGTCGCTTGTCCATCAGGAAGAGCAGCACCCTGTGCCATGACTCATCTTAAGCTTCCTGGGCAATATCCAAGGATGTCCTTCTGCTCATGCAAATTGCGTTGCACCAGAGTTGGGGACCTCTACTGCATCATTTGCCAATGGCAGGATCAGGGCCTGAGTCACCCTGCAAGTGCCAGCAGAAGCAGAGACACCTCTGGAGGTGCTTGCAGGGCCTGGAGGCCTGCAGAGAAGCCCTCTCTGCACCACTGCTCTTTGCCACAGGAACATGAGCCATCGGGATGGCTCTCTTGCGCTGGGGCTTCCTCCATCGCCCCACCTGAATCTTGCCTGTCTGCTCACTCAGCTCCATCCTAGGTCTGTTCCTGCCTTGCCTGACCTCACCCTGCCATGTCTATTCCAGAGTCTATCCTGTCCTACCTGCCAGCATCGAGGAATTTGCAAACTTGAAGATAAAATGGAAAGTTGCAGGCAAGGTGTCTGCCCACCAAAACGCAAAATTAACTCACCTGCCTGCATTTGATGAGGTGCTTTGGTTATTCTAGAAGAAACTGGATGGAGCAAAGATGTGTAGGTTTCAGCTGCCGGACAAAATCAGAAGCATGTGCTTCACCATTAGGACAGCAAAGATTATTTTTGTACCACAAAGGTTCTCACAGAAATGTATTACGTCTGTTCTTCAGCCAGGTCAGGGGGCACTCAGATGATTTTTTTTAAAAGAATTAAGTCCTTTTATTCAACCATCATTTCAACAATCAAGGGTTTTAGATATTTTAAGATCTTTTTTTTTTCCTTTGTCCTCTCTCCACAGTCACATTTTCTATTATTTGCCTCCCTTTCTTTTCTAAGTTTTTGATGTGTTGTTTTATATGGTATTAATAATTGAGGTTTTACTATGGTACCATCATCATTTTATATTGGGTAAGTCGCCTTGAGCACTTGGTGGAAGGATGGGAGATAAACGCTTGTAATAAATAAATAAATAACTAATATTCCTTCATGTGCAGTTGCACCTAGTGGTCACTTCCCACTCCGGTTTTGCAAACATGGGAAACCAACCAACATGCAGGCTGCACTTCGAGGATTGCTTCTCATGTAATGCAAACTTACATGCTGTGAGAACAAGATTTGTGCACGTACATTTGTACGTATGCACATAAAGCTCCTTCTCACAGGAGCCAAATGCACAGAGAGATACATTGGCTGCAGCTGCCCCCCCCCATTGGATGAGCTCTGCAGACATCTTGCTGTAATTCACAAGCACTTAAGCTGCACTTTGCCCAGGGAGGCCAGAGAAGAGACGAGCTAATGACTAGGTGAGCTGCAGGGAACTCCCCTATCACAAGTGACATCGCTGTCCTCACCTCGACGCCACAGGCCTCAAGGGCAGCCCCACTACAGGACGGAACAGCCCATGCACAGGCACACCAGCCAACGTTCCAGTGGCACAGCAGTGCCAATGCTGGGAATGCTTGAGACCTCGGTGCCTGATGGAGTGCCTCTCCAAGACTGAATCTCTCCAGGCCCTACAACCAACCTCTGAGGCCTTCCTTCCAGTGCGACCACCAAGGATGGTTCAGAAGATGGACAAAGAAGGGGGCCTTCTCAGGGACAGCCTACCCACCACCCCTACATTCTGGGCCGATCCCTCCTTGAGGCCCCAACACTGTCAATTTTCAGCATTGGGTTGGAATGTTCCATGTTCCCAAGCATTCAATGGCATATGATGGGGAATGCCAGCTGTTTTTACAGGTCTAATTTTGATGGAAATTGTTTTAGTTGTGCAAATGGTTTTAATTGTTTTCTTTTCTTTATGTTGCATTTTATTGTAGTTGTTGTTGTACTTGTGTAAGGTAAAGGTAAAGGTTTCCCCTTGAGATTAAATCCAGTCATGCCTGGCTCTAGGGGGTGGTGCTCATCTCTGTTTCCCAGCCGAGGGAGCCAGCGTTTGTCCGCAGACAGTCTCCGTGGTCATGTGGCAGGCATGACGAAACACCGAAGTGCACGGAACGCTGTTACTTGCCCACCAAAGTGGTACCTTTTATCCACTTGCATTTGCAGGCTTTCAAACTGCAAGGTTGGCAGGAGCTGGGACAGAGCAATGGGAACTCACCCCATTGGGCAGATTCGAACCGGCGACCTTTCGATCCACCAGCCCAGCAGCTCAGCGGTTTAAACCACTGCGCCACCTGCATCCCTTCTTGTGTTATGAACTGCCTAAACAGTTGTAGCTATTGAGTGGAAGAGGAATGAAATTAATAATAATAATAAAAATAATAAATGTAGTAGCAAAGAGGGGCACATTTTTAGAAGCAAGTCCAGTCCAGTTGAACAGATCTCCATGGCATCACACTCTACCTGAAGGAGGTGTTATTTGGCTCACCACTTCTGCGGCACAGCAAGATCACATCTGTGGTGTTGTCAAGTTCTCTTAATACAACACCTGCATCTCCCTTTGGAAACAGAGATCTCAGTAATGTATCACATGCTCTGGTAACATCAAGGTTAGACTGTCCCAGTCTAAGTGAATAATCTTGCAGAGGCTTACAAGATTACTTACAGGCATTAGCTGGAAGGAGCATGTTACATTTCATTCATCAGGAAAAGCAAGCTGTGACTCACAAAGACTTACGCCATAATGTATTTTCCTATCTAAGATCCCCAAAGGCTCTTGGCGGCGGTGGTTTTGCTGTAACAGAATCATCCCTCTGAAATTGTTTCAATGGATCTGGTAACATTAAGCACATCGTGGTACAAGGAGTGTCCTGCTAGATCCTAACCAAGGCCTATCTAGTCCAGCATTTTGTCCCCACAGTGTCCAAGCACATGCCTCTTGGAACCCTACAAGCAGGAGATGAAGCTAATTCACCAGTCAGAGGCCTGCTGCCTGTGGTACTAGAGGTAATATATGACCATCATGAATAGTATCCTTCTCCTCCATGGAACTGCTCCCTTCTTAAAACTGTATCTGCATGGTAGAGAAGTCTATAGTGCGATCAAGACTTTCTTTCCTCTGTTCTGAACCTTCAACTTCATGGGTCGACTCTACTGGATTCTTGAATTATGCAAGATGGAGAAAAGGGTCTCCCTACACGCTTTCTCTACACTGTACATAATTTTGTACACCTCTATCGTGGCTGTCTTAACTTTTCTCTAAGCTAAAACACGCTCAATATAGCCTTTGTTTGTAGGGAAATAACTCAGGCCACTTCGTCATTTAGTTGCCTTTTTGGTATGTTCTTCAGCTCTAAAATAACCTTTCTGGGGCACAGTAGGTGGAATTGTGTACAATATTCCGTACAACAAACTTACTTGATTCACTGAAAGTAGGATGTGTCTTCAGTGCATTCAGTCCTTGCTCTGTAGAAGGTGAGGCCAACGGCAAAGGCATTCCTGTAGCTGAAAAAGCTGAATGTTAGAATTATCTGTACTCTCCAAAAGCTAGGCCATACATTTGAATGGAATTTAAGAATCCATGATTTACATAGTTGGGAAAATATGTGAAAAACTCAATGGATTTTTGGGTGCCTAAAAAAAGTGGAGCATCTCTCTCATTTCTTACATGCACTAAATCTTAGATTTCTTTCCACTTCCAATTTAGACTAGCCATAGTTTAGTGCTCTACCTGAATCCAACCAAACTATGGTTTGTCTTAACCAACCTTCCACAACCTGGTACCCTCCAGATGCTTTGGACTTTAACTCTCATTAGCCTTAACCAGCATTGTCAGTGGTCAGAAATGCTGGGAATTGCTTCTCAAAAACCTGGACGGAGAGGGTGGGTGTCGGAAGCAAGCTAATTACATCTGATTTTATTCAGCTAAACATAATTAGAAGCAACTACAGGTTAGGATTTGGATGGAGTCCTAAATCTTCAGATCCCCACCTCTTGGCTGCACCAGAAGTTGATGGACATAACAGCAAACCACCATTTATTGTTATGACGGTACTGAACCACTAGCATTTTCCCGCGATCTCCCTCAAAACAGTTGGAAATCAGATATCTCTGCACTGCTTCCAAAAAATATAAATTCAGACGGGTAAAAAGCATAAGTAAGATGTTCCTCAGTAACAATCATTTTAGGAAAAATGCTACATTTACTGGAGTATCTGCCTATCCTGTACTCAAAGTACGCTTTGCTTTTCTCCATATTGGGCATTCATTTTTCTTATGCTTCCACACTCAACACGCTCACTTGGCCCTGGCTGAGTTCCAGAAGGAAGATCATCACTCATTAAAGGTGATGGGGAAGAAGGAACTTCCTGCTCCTTTGGAATTTTTGTCTTCGGCCACGAGGACATCTGGGAAGAGGAAACGTCAAAGCCTTTCAAGGCCGCAGTTTTTCGCCACATGGTAAACTGGGGAGAGGCAGTCTCATCTCCTTTCACAGCAATGGTCCTAACTTGGATTGGCTTCCTTGGAGCTGGAAAAGAATAACAGAATAGATAAAGGTAAAGGTTTCCCCTTGCATTAAGTCCAGTCATGCCTGACTCTCAGGGGCAGTGTTCATCTCCGTTTCCTGGCCGAGGGAGCCAGCGTTTGTCCGCAGACAGTCTCCGTGGTCATGTGGCCGGCATGACCAAACACCGAGGTGCATGGAATGCTATTACCTGCCCACCGAAGTGGTACCTTTTTATCCACTTGCATTCGCATGCTTTTGAACTGCAAGGTTGGCAGGAGCTGGGATGGAGCAACGGGAACTCACCCTGTTGTGCAGATTCGAACCGGTGACCTTTCGATCCACCAGCCCAGCAGCACAGCGGTTTAAACCCCTGCGCCACTTGCAGTCCCACAGAATAGATACTGGGAACTAATTTCATGTGGAGCAGTTATGGAATCTGTCAAAAACATTTATTGACCGGCTTTGGTTCCTTTGTTGCAGCATGTTAAAAGGCCTAGAGAGCAATGCTATGGTTATGATCCTAAGAGTCCAAATGTGGAGGATTAGACTTATTGCACGCAGGGTGGGAAAACGAGCAGAGCTGGCCGTTCCCCTGTCTTTCTGCTCCTTATCTTTGCCAGATGAGCTCTTTTGCCTGTTTAGCAGCAGCATTTCAAAGTGGGAGAAAAGGAGGTCACTCACTAAGTGGCACCAGAGCTCCTGGCAGTCTTTCATCATATCCTTCCACAGGAAGAGGCCAAGCAGAAGTTCTTTTGGTAGATAAGGCACCGTAGCCTTTCAAGGTGCTGGTCTGCATCCATAAGGAGAGCTGTGCCGAGGAGACCTCAGAAACCGTCTTCAGAAATAGTGGGTGTTGTGTTACCAGCATGTCCCTTCCTTCCGAGGTGCCAGTCGTTGTCCATGCAGGAGTCCTTGTAGCTGGATGGATGCAAGAAGGTAAAGCTAGTACATCTATAGCTCATTGTGTCCACTAGCACACTCTTTGGCTTATGCTCCCAACCTGCCTGAAAATTGAGAGGGGAGATGTGGAGGAGGCAGAATGCTGCGTTTTGGGACAAAGCAGTGTTTGAAATACCAGGTAGAAGCTATCAGGCCAACTAACCTTCACCTAGAAGGTGCTATAATAGGGTCTCAATGGGAGCAGCAGCAGGGATGGAAATGTACAACCTTCCCCCATTCCACCCAATGTCCCTTTTCCCTTGGGATTCAGCTCTTATTTTTATTAATTTATTTAAAGCTTTTATAGACCATCCTATTACTAGCATCTTGGTGGTTTATAACAAGCACAGTTAAAAAATGGCACAGCACCCAGCAATTCATAATAAAATCACAATTAAAACCAATTAATCATTAAAATAATGGGAGAATAAAATGGTTTTCACCTGGCCCCGAAAAGAAAAAAGCATTGGCGCCAGGCGAACCTCTCCAGGAAGCATATTCCACAATTGGGGCACCACCACAAAGAAGGCCCTGCTCTGGATAATCACCCTCCTAATCTCTTTGAAGGAGGGCTCCCGGAGCAGGACCTCCACCTCAGATCTCAAGGGGTGGGAGGGCATATAGGGAAGAAGCCACCCCTTCAGGCATCCAGGACCCAAGCCTTTTCGGGCTTATGTGCATCTGAGCTAGAAAGTCAGCTCAGAGCTTTACTCCCTCATGCCTTTCCCAGTTGGGAGGGGAGTGAAGCTGGTTTCATACCATGTCACCATTCAAGCAGCACCCCTAATTCTGGTGGATTAGCTGACTGCAGGACCATCTCTACTCCATAGCTGGGGAGCAGACAGAGAGGGGGGAAGCAATTGTCATCCTTATCACAGCATGTTTAGATGTACAACCCTGCCCCCTCTCCCCCAGTTCACCACTGTAGGAATCAAATTGCCCCCACTCCTAAACTGATCTGTATGGATCAGCTGAGAAGGGGTGACAGGGAAGGCATGAATGTGTGGGTGCAAGTGTTTGTGGGTACCAGCACTAGCTCCACCCACTTTTGGTTGGGTGACATGGTTGACATGTGCCCCCAGTGGCCCAGCCAAGGGGCAAAGCTAGTCCTGGATGCCTGGAGTAGCTAGCTCTTTTCAAAGCTAGCTAAGCTAGCTCTAGCTTAGCCCCTCTTGTGGGACGTTACGTACAATGCTTGGGACACACTTTGAGAATCACTGATTTGGCATTCTATACTAACAATCAAAAAGCGGCCATTGATATCTCAATGACCTTAAGTTAGCCAATTAGCAAACTTCTCTTCAACTGGGAGACAATTCTACCAAAAAGAAAAAAGGCTTAAATGCTGAGGATACTTGCTCACTTTTAAACGTCCATGTGTGTTTTGCCATATCACCCATGACCTTGCCAGTATCTTCTTGTAAAGCCATTAGACCAGGTAGGATTGAGCTTAAATCTTTTGGGGGAAAAGACAGATAAAACAGCACATTGGGTAAAATGTAGCAGCCATCATGACCCAATTGGGCAGAGGCAGGAACAGGATAGAACAAAACAATGGAGAATAGAAACTATCTGATGAAGGGGCAACTCATCCTTAATCTTCTTGCTGTACTGAAAACCAAAACCAAGGGCAGAATTAGCCAGCAGAAAACATCTAATTAACATTGCAAAGGATCTTTTCTGAATTGAATTGACTTGTGCATAGATATTACAGAAGAAACTTAGTCACACTAAAGGAAATTGCTGGATAATATAGAGCAGAGGCAGGCAGGCAGTCTTCAGTCTTGTGGGATTTCTTAAAAAACTAGAATATTGAGATCTACTAACATGGTGGCTTTCAGGGTGAAGTCAATTATTTGTGGCACCCATGAACTATACAATGGTATATAAACAAATCTGAGTCAACATAGCTCAGCGTTTCTACATAACTCTCTAAAACTGCCCAGCAGCTGAACAGAGAAAAAGCAAACAATTTAAATCCCATTTTTACAGATGAAGAATGTGGTATCAGGATTTCAGCTACTCTGGTGCTCAGAACCAGGAACCCACCTCAGTATTTGCAAGATTGTGGTCTCAGGCTCTGCTGCAGTGCTTAGCTTCCTGAGAAGCACCAGCTGGGAGCTCTGTGGGAAGAGCTTTCAAACCTTCCCTCCAGAACGGGCCTCAGCATCACAGGTCTTGCTGTTCACTGTAGTGCCTGCATCTCGCCTGGTCTCCTCCCTTGGCATATTGCCTTAGCAACACAGGTTCTCCTGCTCGCTGAAGTGCCTGCACCTTGCTACATTTAGTTCCTGTTGTATCCTGCCTTGCTGTGAATCTTCCTCTGCCATGCATCCTGCCTTGACACATTGTCTCTGTAGTGCAGTCTGCCTGCCCGCTGTGGTTCAGCTCCTGCATCTTGCCTGACCATTGCTGTGTATCCAGCCCAGTTATCCTGCCTCAAGGTACCTCCATCTCCATTTGTCTTCCTGCTCTTCACCCTTGGCTTCTTCAGGACCACATCCTTGTTCTGCCCTGATACTTCTGGTTGCTGACCTTGGCCTGCGCTGTGACTACAACTTGGACTTGCCATTAGACCTTGCTTTGGACCTTGGACTCTGTCTCAGGTTCCGTTGGCCTGGGCCTGCTGCCTCTGTCTTGTCTGCTGCCACCCAAGTCCCAACTTGGACCCTGACACCCTCAAGGCTGAGATGTAACACATTAGACAAGGCCAGCCACATCGGAGGGTTTTTCTCCTTGTATTTTCACTTAATCTCTTTAAACTACCGGAAATCAAAATCGCTCAGAGATCTACCATCACCAAAGCTTCTACCATCAGATCCCAAATGACCTTCTTCCACCCTGGATTGGAAGAACGTTCAGTGCCACATGGAGCTACCATTTCAGTTGTGTTTCCAGCTCACTGAAGAAGAGCAATGCCTCAGCAGTTGGAATGGGCTCCAGTGCAGAAGCAAGAGTCACTTCTCAGCATTAGAGCATCACCATTCCATGCAAGGAGAACCCGTGCTGCATTGTATTCTTTGCATTGCAAGCAATAGTTGAGCACCGACAGTCACGCTATTCTTATTCTTTTTCATTAATAGGTTCAGGATGTACTCACCCAGAAGGTCAGACACGTTACCAGAAAAAGTATAATTAATAACAGGGGATTTCTCAATTGCTTCCCATAAGTCTGACAGATTTCTGCCTGGGGAGAAAAACAGAGGGCATAACTTAACTATTTTCAGCTAAATCATCACCATGATTAGTGTCATGAGGTCTGGAATAGTAATGGAAGAACGCTGCAGTGCTTGGGCTCAAATTAATGTTTCAGTCCCAGTCTGTTCACTGTTTTAGCATTCAATAAATGGTAAGGGATTGAAATGAATGCTCAAGGAGCCAGTTCAAAGTCCTTTTCCATTTGCAATCCCACCCCAGTCCCATAAATGGAAAAAATAATCCTCTTGGAGGATGAAGAGGGCTGCAAATGCTCCACTCCACTGTGTGTAATGGGAATGCTTTGCAGTGGGGAAGGGGCAGGAGAGGAAGCAGCCCTTCCACTGCCAGTTGCTTTCCCTCTGAAGCCCGTTTTTTCTGGGTACCTTTACCCTGGTTGTTTGAAACACATGCTTGTCAGACATCCATGGGTCCAGCACGCAAGCAGGGGTTGGACCAGCAGAAGCGGTAGGGTCTCAAAGAGAAAACATCTGGCAGGGGAAGGACTGGGCATCCCCTTTTGCCTTAGCCCCTTCAAAGCCCACCTGCTCCAATTCTACTTCTCAGCTAGTTTAGCCCAAGATATGTTGTAGTCTCAGCAAAAAAACTGCATGGCACCTCCCACTGTTCCATGCAGAGAAGTCCACTGGACGGGCAGTTGAATTTTTCTTTTTAGGTGATGGGACTGCACCCAGCGTACCTGAGGACAGCAGGATAGCTGAGAGGGCACAGGGAAGACCCTGTGGGGCTTGTCAGGCAAATAGATGCAGTGCAGCGCTCAGCTGGGCCCTGCCTGATCCACTGCACCGAGGCCAAGAAAGAATTTCCCCCTGCAGTACTTCAGCTGGTGCACCTAAGCAAGGGGGTGGGTCTTTTCCAGCAGCAAGCTGGAATCTTCTGGATTTGGAAACTTGGACAGTGAAGACAGTGGGTGGTTGGACAGATGGTCTCACCTCATAGCAGTGAATGGGTTCAGTGGACTTCTATCCTTCCATTTTTATGATTCAGTAGCTATAGGAAGTAGGCTTCAAACAAGGATGTATCTGGTGGACCGATACTGGGCAATGGAACTTTGGACCAAAGATGGGTGGAAGAAAATGCCATATTGGAATGCCTTCACCAGCTCAACAAATGCTTTCCCCACAGGGCACTAGCAAACCAGGAAATCTAGTCTATAATGCTTTCTCTTGGCATGCTAACTTTGCCTGGGGAGAGCCTGTGCAGTGAGATGGTTAAGTGATGGACTGGGGTTCCAGGAGCTCCAGATCTAATCCGCACTCAGCCATAGAGCTTACTGGGTGGCGATGGAGCAGTCACAGACACTCAGCCTAACAGGGCTGTTGGGAGGACAACATGGGGAACAGGGGCATCTTTAAGCTGCCTTGGGTTCCATGCAAGAGGAAGAGGCAGGATATACAGTGGAGCTTCGGCTCACGAACACCTCGGTTCACAACCAAACTGGGTCCTGAACAAAAATTTCATGAAAATTTTGACTTGGGTCGTGAACTCCACATTGGGTGGCAGCCAAGATCATGGCCATCTCCCCCCTACCCCCACCACCCCGAGTGGGGAGATGGCCACGATCACAGTTGCTTCCATGCAGGGAAGACATAGAGGAGCTGACGACAGAAGAACTTGCTGAACTCCGGAGTGAGCAGCAGAAGGCACCTGCTGAGGAGGATTCCACTGAGGAAGAGGAAGCCAGGGAGGAGGTTAGCGGTGATGTGATACAATCCATTACGAAAAAATGGAGTGAGTGCCAGGATTCCTTTGAGAAGCACCACCCCAACATAACTGTAACGAACAGAGTGTTGAATCTGATGAACGATAACGTGGCCTCTCATTTCCGGAGGGTTATGCAGCACAGGAAAAAACAAGTGACTATAGACAATTTTTCACCAAAATTGACCCTGCAGCTAAGAGACAAAGAAGAGAGGAATCCCCTGAAAGGGATCTCCCCAATGTCCTTATGGGGGGGGGGGGGCCTCCCCCCCAAAAAAAAACCCCCCCCCCCCCCCAGGTTAGTGTTCTCCACCATACTGCACAGTACTTTGTTACTTTGTTGTTCTTTGTCACTTTGATTCAAATTTTTCTGATTAAAAGAAATAGTTACAGAACAAGTTAGCCTTATTTACATTGAACCTTATGGGGAAATTTGACTTGGGTCAACAACCAGAGTCGTGGAACAGAATGAGTTTGTGAGCCAAGGTACCACTGTAAATTTAATGAGATAGCAATACTCTATGTGTGATGGTACAGTCCAAGAAGAGATGTAGGACATGACATGAATGTATATAGAGTTCAGCTCTGAGCAACATGTTTGTGGAAGAGAAGATAGCTTCATAGTTACCTATGCGGCCTGACATGACACAAATGTAGATGCAGTCTGTATCATTACTCTGGCTCACTGAAAGATAGACGGATGTGGCATTGACACAATTAAGATCATTATACTGGAACTTTCTTGAGCTTTACTTCAGTGGAGGCATGGGACACCAATTTCACCCATTCATTAGAAGGAAAGCTAACACAAACATTAGCTTTCTATGCACATCTTGAAGAGCATAAGTCAAATACATCCTATAAGTTAAAAACCTAATTGGCTGATTAATCATTTCTCCCTCCTCATGAGGAGAGACTGATGCCCCACCAGGACTCTTTGGAGGATGGTGGTGCCTCACCTCTTCACCCAATGGAATGCCCCCTTCTAGCTGTCAGCAAAGATGGTCTTCTATCTTCAGAGGCCAGCCAGCATGGGGAGAACTGCCCCAGCTATGTGGGCAGAAGGAGAGATCTCCAAGGTTGGAGTTCCTGTTCCAACTGTGACTTATTTTCTTAGGTCACTGGGACTCCAACCCATCCTATGGTTCCTCAGACTCTCCTTAGAATCCATATAATTACTCTCTCAATAAAACATTGCAGCTCTAATAGAAAAGCTCAGCATCATTGTTAGAAACCAGTTTTGAAATAAAAAACAGCTCAGATATAGCTGAGCTTCTTGCATCAGGTTCCTGGTCCAGTATTTTCAAATGGAAGGAACTGGGTGTGAAGGATCCCCATCCACAAAGAGCAACAATTCTGACCTGACACAATAGAGGTGGACTTGAAAATCTCTGTCAGGTAATCAGTGGAATTCCCAACAATATCCACAAGCAAAGTGGTGAAATCTGGACAAAGAAAACAAAGCATGTTTTACAACTGGAGGGCTGCCTCTCAAGTCCATTTCTGCTACTGTGAATAGAATAACCATGTGCTGAGGGAAAACTACACATTCTCACCAATACGCTTTATTAAAAGTGGCCATCTTATGAACTGGCAACTTCAGTTTCAGGGAAAGAGGCTTCACGGGCCTCCTAATGAAGAACTTGCTCTGGTTTTGGATCTGGGCCATGCACTTGTTTCAGGCCAAAACCCAATGAAACCCAAACTCTGAGAATTCAAGTAAAGGAAAGGGATTTCAAAGTCTGTTTAAAAGTGAAGATTGCAGGAGGATCCAGGATGGTCCAATGGACAGTCTACTGTTTCATCCTGTTTCCAGAGCAACCAACCAAAAGCCCACGGGAAGCCCACAAGCAACAACACCTTCTCACCCCCATTCCCCAGCAACTGGTTTACACAGGCATCCTGCTTCCGATACTGGAAGAAGCACATAGCCATCAGGACTAGCGGCCATGGATGGCCTTCCTCTCCATTCATCATCTTCATCCAGTCTTCCTTCATTCATCCAGCCTTCATCTCCATGCATTTCTGCAATCTCCTTTTGAAGTCATGGACATCATTAGCATTCTCCAGCCATCCTGGGGAAGCTAATCCCATAGTTTAACCACAGAAGTCCTTCCCTTGATCTGTTTTGAATGTCCTCCCAGCCAGTTGCATGGAATAACCACTTTCGGTTCTCGTACTATGGGAGAGAGAAATGCCTCCCTATCCACTTTCTCCAAACTAGGACTCATCTTATAAATCTCTAAATGTCTCCCTTTAGTCCCTTTCTTTCTAAAAAAAAAATGCCAAAGGCTGTAATCCAGCATCCTCCAAGCAGCTGCCCTCCAAGTGTCATGGACTACAATCCTTATCACCCCCAGCCAGAATGGCTAATGGGAACTTTACTGCAAAAACATTTGGAGGACTTGGAAAGGCCAGGGAAGGATGAGCTTCCAGTAACCCGGAACATTAGACTTGCCCTTTCCAGCCCTTTCCCCAGCTTTGCAATGTTCCTACTTGTGATGCAGCAACCAGAAACTTACACAGCATCCCAAGGTCGGATCCGATGACCTTCATGCCCTCTTCCAACTCTACTCTTCTATGATTCTAAGGGTGTAACCCATAATCACATATCCCTTGGAAGAGCGCTTCACAAACCCAGGGCTGCCACTGAAATGCAGGTTCTCATAGCCTCACAATTCTTAAGAGAATTCTTCCACCCAGGCAGCCACCAATTGATGCAGGCAGCCCTTCAAATACCTTGGTCCAAAACCATTCAGATGACAAGACAAGGGTGCAGCTAGAATTATGCATTCTATGATTGGTGTACATAATACATTGATTATGGTCTAAAATGGTTTTAAAATGCTCCCCATGATAACCATTCATGAAAACCACTAGCACCCAGGTTGTGTCACGCACCTGTTAAGTCATTTGTCCGGTTGTTTAAACAGTAACAGTACCTCATGGGGAATTTGCTGGGGTCAACATTCTTCAGATTGGATACTGTGAAGGAAGGAGGGCCAAAACAACATTAGCAGCGGTCTCGCACATAGTTGTGTGCATTACAGCAGTGCTGAAGCCCAAAGCAACATTTTCCCCCAATCCCATCATTCCACACATTTGCAGCTGCTTCTAAAAGCTCCTGATAAGAAGAGGGAGAGAAAGGAGAGTAAGGGGGAGAGAGCACTGAAAACAATGACATGCCATAAGCATATGCAGCTTCCCATTTATCTACCTGATAGCAGAATCATACAAATGGAAATGAACTAGAATGTCCTTCTGCTACCCTGATTCAAAACACCTTTACAGGGAATAAGCACCATTTTATCATAGAAAATTCTATATGTGAGTTAAACAGCCACCACAAATATGGTCATGCCTGGCTGGGTGCTTCTTTGATGTTAAAATGTTTTTGGGCCTTTGAAGAGGAGAAAAAGACTGCAACAAGCTGTGTGCAGTCTGACAATTCCAGCCTGCCATCAAATGCAGATCCGAGGCCTGTTTGGTAGTCTCCCATCACCGGCTGCTCTCCAGCCTTCCTCTCTCGCTTCCCTCAGGACAACAAGCCAGGCCTAGCTGCACCACTGGTTCATGAAATGGGCCAAAGAGGCATTTAAAGCATAGGCCAAGCACAGTGCAGGCGAACGGTCACGGGATCACTTACTGTTGTAGAGGACGATGGAAACTTTATGGAAGGCATAGGAGCTGTAGGAGGTGATACTCAGCACCGAGAAGAACTTTTTGGTTCCTGTGGAAAGACAGGGCACATTTCACTGCTGTACTGAGATATGGTTATGACTATGGCTGTCAGCAAAAGCCAGAAAACTGGCTTCCATGTGGCATCAATGAAAGAGTGAGCTGCCCAGCTGAACATCTTCTATTGCATGGATGCCTCCTCCAAACTCATTTCGGTTGAGCATTTCCTGAGCTACCATCACACCCTCACCTTCGCTCTCACCTGGTGGATTATCTAATCATGACCTCACCACAGCATTTTCAATTTAACAAAAATGTACCCCACCTTTACAAATAAAAAAAATCAGGGCAGTTTAAATAGCTGAAGTATAAAAATATTATGAACAGCAACCTTCAAATACAATCACAAGATTGCCCTCTGTGCATCCAAACCAAGAAATAACACAGAAAAGTATCAAACGGATTTCCATTCCATGAATTTTTTTGAACTTCCTTGTTAAGCCAAGTTCATGGCCATCACCCTCGGTAGCAAATCCACACCTTTGCTCTGTGCTGTCTGAAGAAGCATTTCCTTTTGTCTGTCCTGAACCTCCAACCATTCCATTTCCTCAGGTTCTCTCACTGTGCAAGAGAAGTTTCCTCAGGTTCTCTCACTATGCAATTTCACTTATCTGTTTTCTGCCTACCATAGCCAACTGTATTCACCTCTGTTTTGTCTCCCCGACTTCCTTACATTTCTCTAAGCTAAGAACCCTGAGCTGTAACCTTTCCTTCCCCTATAGCTGCACAAGTCCTTGATCAAGCTGGTTGCTCTTTTCTGCAACCTTTCCAGCCCTGTGATACCCCTTTTTTCCCCAAAGGTGTGGTGACCAGAACTGCAATTCTGCCCTATCGCATTCTCCAGGGTCCCTGCCACCAGGGGTGTGCTTTGGCAGCCCAGGTGCCAGGGAGGAAGGAAACCTTCATGTGGCAGCCTCCAAGTCACCGCTCCCACCACCAGGTAGGTCTGATGTAAAAGGATGGGGAAAATGGAAGGGGCTTCCAGGGCATCTCAGCTTGCGGACCTGTGGAGGGTGAGATGCTCATATTCAGTCATGCTCCAGCAATGTCATCAGATCTCTGGATTCCAAAACTGGATGTGTTAGTTTGTCATGCACGGGGAAGTTTCCCCCAACAGAGGAAAACATGTGAAGCACGGGGAAAGTCTGTCCCTTGGGGCCCCAACATCACACACTGCCTGTCTGCATGCCCCGCATGCCCTTCCCCACGTCCACACATTAGCAGCAGTTAATACATGAAAGGACCATCACAGAAGGTGGAGGAAGAGCTACCTTTGAGAACAGTATTTAGCATTCCATTAACCAGCTCTGTCAGGTTAAACGCTGCCAGATCAACTGACTTAACAGGCACCTCTGGAAGAGAACAAGAACAATCACTTGTAATTCGTGCTGACATTTTGTTAAACATTTCAGAAGGCACAAGACAGAAGCAAAACTTGAGAGGAGCACATTTCACTGCCGCAGCACATGTGCAGTGACTGTGCTGAGGACACACTGCCATGCCGCTTCCAGGAGAGTCTTGCCAATAGTCCATCATGCATGGCATTCGGGTGGTTCTCTTTCTGCTGAACCCTCTCCCAGTTCGAAAACTTGCTTCCTTAGAATCAAGATTGCCTGGGCACGTCTAGGAACGGTCTTGGCCAGCCAATGGCAGAGAGGGAAGATCAGGCTGTGTGTGGACAGCTAAGGAACCATCTCACACAAGTGTTCCTCCCCAACACAAAGCAACTTCAAAGCAGGTGCTTTTTTCCAGAGAGTTATGTGCCATCTATTCTTCAGAGTAGTTTAATCACATATTCTGCGGTCCTACCACTATGGGCTAGGACATGCCCATCCAAAAGCCATGTCCACACAATTTCCATAGGTAGGATATACTTATACACCAGAAATATTAGTTTGTGGCAACTTCTCCTCCCCAAACTCAGAGGTTCACCCACACCCTGTGCAAAACAGAAGGAATGATGGAGGCACTTTTCTCCTCCCCATCTACCCTGCTCTGCATTTCTGCTGGGTGGCCACTTTCAGCATCTCAGACAGGGAGGAAAGGAACCTGATGCAGCCTCTGGATATTTGTATCTTGGCCTTCCCAGTCTCCTTCCCACCTAACCCCCAAACTCCTTTCTATCCCTTCTCAGAGACTTCCCAAACCTCAGAGAGCAACCAGCAGTTTTGTTCCTGCTCACTGTGAATGGGCAAGGGGATGGTTGGAGCTCTGATCCAAAGTTCTCTAGCTGAAGCACCATCAGAGGGTCATAAGACTCATCTTTTAACATTACATTTTGTATTGGCTGTCTTTGACATTTGCCAGTTATGAACAATGTTCTAGCATGAGGCACATTTTCTTTCCGCCATTGCTGCTTGTGGAAGGAATTTTTCAAAGCTATTTATGCAAACATATCCCAGCCATTCCCAGCCTGTGAATTGATTTCCATGACTTCCAATGGGAGATGGAGGGATACAGAGCTGCAAAAACTCCCCACATAGTTTCCTTCAGTACCTATAGTTCCTATTGACCCTCTGCTTGTGATTCACCATGCCATCTTTTCCAGTTTAGAACAAACTTGTGCAAAGAGAGGAAAGCTTCTCTAGACATCAATTTGACTTCCCCTAACAAGCATTTACCTGCAGTTGCCAGCACAGCCACCTGCTCTTTCATTTTTTCTCCTTTTGTGCCTGCAGCTGCAAAAGAAAAAGAATTCAAGAAGCAGGCTTCCTTAAAATCTATCCTTCATACCACAATCTATTAAAATGAAACCTCAAATTGATTTTAAAACAGCCTTTCTGTTCTAAAGGGATCTTTTAGATAAAGGGCTCCTTGGTTATTGCCTCCATTAGTAATGTGGGCTTTGGAGGAAAATCTGAATTTGTCAGGTTTGTGATGTCCTAGACCCAGGATGGGAAAAGCGTAGCTCTCCTGATGTTCTTGGCTACAACTCTAAGGTGTAGTCAGTGTGGGACATGGTTGGGGTGATGGATGCTATAGACCAACAGCCACTATGGGACCGCACATTCCTCACCCCTACACTGGTAGAAAACACATGTGTTAAGTGGTACGTGCAACGGGGCTTCATAGGTGCAAAGACATGTCAAATTCGGTTTCATTCAGTTTCTGTTTCCTGAGTGTAAGTTTGTGCTGACCCATTTCTGCATCAGTTTGCAAATTCAGTGAAGGAAGAGGAAGAGGAAGAGGAGAAGTCTCCATGAAAAATCATTCTACTTTGCACATGCATAGCTTCTTATGGGCACATTTCATGCACATTTCCTAGCATACAAACTTCCTGCAAGGGGTTTTACATGAATATAAAGAGATTTTGTGTAGATTTCCACCTATATTGCAGAGACTTCTAAATTACAGACTGGTTCACTTCTGTGAGTGCACTTTCCTTAATATATAATAAACACATTTCTATATGCATTTTCGAGTGTCAAGCTGCATTGTGAAATTTGTGCAGTCTGGATTTGACTGGAAGTGCATTCCAGGTTGTTATAGGCTTAAGAAGTCCGAATAGACCAAGTTTCTAGAAAAATGAATATGAAATTAATCTTCCATCTTGACCCACCATCAACTTGCAATGACTCTTTCTGTGCAGTACTTATGCCTACAGGATTTATCTTTCTGAGAGTTCCATGGCAAAGAAGCATAGAAAATGCTGAAATTGGGTCATGTCATGAAGCTGGTAGGTAAGAGCATCAGAACTGAGAGAAGGAAGCATTTCTTCAAGGAGAGCATAGCAAACAAGTGGGATTCACTGGAATGGTGATGGGCACCAATTTAGGTGGCTTCTAAAGAACATCCAAAGGGCAAATTTGTGCAGAAGAAGGCTAGGGACCACTACTGGTCCTGGTGCTTGCACATGACCTTCAGTATCAGAGACAGGGTGCCTAAGTGCTGGGGAAGATGGGTGGGAGGCAGTTGATTGGCCACTGAGTGTACAGAATTCGGGAGTGGGTGGACCATTCATGAGATCCATCAGGCTCTTACGTACTTGGAGGGACCATAATGCTCCAGAGAGAAAACTGATGTGTGGTTTTAATAAGATATTCCTTTCAGTTCATTTTTTTAACCAGTCTCAACCAGTTTGCACCTTCCAGACCAAAGGAAGAATCAGATGCAGTTTGTAAGCATCTTCAGATGCTTTGAAGATCAGAAGCATTCTCTTCACCCCTTCTTTTTTTTGGCAGGGGGATGGTGGTGGTCTGGAAACATCCAAAACACACCAGGGCAGCTCAGTTAGTCCATTCTCCAGGTGGAGCAGCATCCCTGATTAGGGGACTTCCTTTCTGGCTTTTCTGGGAAAGATAGAAAATCCCTGCAATATTATCAGGATGTATTTCTCTCACCTATTGTCCTTTCTGGCCAAAGAGCAAATTTTTGAAAGGATAAATATTCTTGAACTCATCCATCTGCTTGCATGTTCTATGCTTTGTTTATTTGTTTTCCTTGTGAGCCGCCCCGAGGCTTCCGCGATGGGTGCGGCATAGAAATGTTATAAATAAATAAATAACCAAGGGGCCTGCATTCCCAGTCTTGCAATGGCCTTGCATACCAAAACTCACCTGTTCCACGGTATGCGTACATTGGAAATGTGTGCATGAACAAAGGTGCGCAATCCAAAAATATGCAGAAGTGCATCTAATCAATGAGTAGACAATGTGTGCATTTCAAGGATGGGCATAATCCAGGCATGCATTTGAAAACATAAGCACAATAATGCTCTCAGATTTTCATTTGAAAAGACAAGAAGTGCTGCTCTGATGCAGACATGAGTCAAAATGAGCACTGAGATAGAATTTAGAGCACACCAACTAGCTTCAGTTTTGCTGGCTTGTACCTCCCTAACCTCTCCCTCCAACAAGAATATCAAATTCCTCAAACAAGACAGCTAATTGATTTACCAATTAATAGTGAATTAATGAGGCATGAAGAATCTGTGGCCCTTCTGCTGTTACTGTACTCCAAAACCAATCAGCCCCAGTCAAGAAATCCAGTGGCCAGGGATGATAGGAGTTTCAGTCCAAGAACGTTGAGAGGGGAACAGATCTCCACCCTTTTCCCTAGATAGAACGGGGCACTAATGCATGAGATCTGTCCCCCTCTCGATGTTCTTGGGGCATTAAGCAAGTAAAAATGCTCTTCTCGAGATCCTAGTAGTTGGGCAATATATTAAATAAATAAATAAATAAATAAATAAATAAATAAATAAGAAATATTTTAACGAAGCACAGTGAGTTCACTTTATCGACAGTATCCACATCTAGAAAGTTTTTCCACTAGTCAAAGGCTGCTGAACTAAAGAATTGGACTGGGATTTTTAAAGTTATTGAAGATCAGCTGCAAATGTTGTTAACTCATTCATTTATAATTTGACTAAGAAAGAACTGACAGATTTTAAAAAACATGCCATATGTGTAAAACAGTGAAGGTACACACACATACACATGAAGACACACACATGCACACAGTGCTACTTACCCAGGTTGGAAAGAGAGAGGAAGCATAGGAAGACCATGGAAAAATTAGTGGCACCATGCAGAGGTAACCATGGCATTTTGGATGCCCTGCTCCACCTGTGCAAACAGCCTGGATAGGCAGAGGAGGGAAATGGGATTCAAAAACATCTGACAGAAATGAGTTTAAGCAGGTCAATCTCTTTGGTTCTTGCTCATTAACAGATTTGCACCTATCACTATGGGGGCGGGATGCATATAATGAACCACAGCCTGCAGAGGCTTTTGCAGGTGGGGTTGCAGTCCCCATAATCCCCAGCCAGGATGGCCAATGGTCAGGGATGATAAGGTTTGGATCCCAACAACATCTGGAGGTGTACAAGGTTTCCCCATCCCTGTTTTAAACAATTCAGGGCACAAGCCTTTAGTCTCCCAAAATTGCAGGCGGGGGTGGGGCTTATAGGATTACTCAGAAATCCAGCTCCAAGATCCTGCGACCTCAGCTGGGACTCCACCCAGTTGAGTTCCCACCCCATCGCCCTCTCAGTTGGTATGTAAAGAACCAGGATTGGGATTAATCCTATCCATTCCTCTAGTATCTGCAGGCTTCCTTTTGTTTTGGCTCGGTCCTGCAAAGCAAGCCAAGCCAAAGAGAAGTCTGTAAATGCTCAAGGAGCCCTAGCGATTTCCCCCGTTGCAGCCACCTGATGAGCCGGAGGAGGATGCAGAAAAGGCCACTGCTAGAAGAGGGCCAGCACTTCTTCCACACCCAGTGCAGCCACTGGTCAGGGGAGAGGGGCACTGTTTGCACAGCACACGGGGCTCAAGTCCTGGCGAGCACCCCACAACCTCTGGGGCACACTTGCCAGCGGCCTGGACTCCAGGCTGCTGCACAGTGGACACAGTGGTCCTGGAAGCAGAGCCAGGGAATCCGGCAGATTCCCACCCCTACTGGATTCCTCATGCATCCCTAGGAGGAACCATGCTACCTGCTTCTCTGGGCTCACAAATGTACCTTGGAGGGAGGAAAAGGATCTGCCAGGGGAGGGGGAAGAGGGTGGCTGGGGCTGAGCACTTATGCCAGTTCCTGTCAAGGCCCCACCTCCCCCCCCCCCCCCGGTGAAAATAGCCAAGAAGATAAAAATCAGGTGAGAGCCCCAGCAGTGGCAGAAAATGCTGCTGCAGATCTGCAGGCCTCTGAGATCCAAGGCTTCCATGCATCTCTAAGCAGCAACTGGAAGCACTATGGTGCAAGCGACAGAGTCTTTAAAAAGGCTTCTATGTGCAGAGTGCATGCCGGATGCAGCCCTGAATGAAGCACAATTTGAAATTGTATCTCCCCGTTGCTGCTTGGCCACAATAATGCAGGAGGCAACCCTGTGCAAGTTCAGAGCAAGAGGCCTGCATCCATCCATAGGTGCTTTTTTCCTGCCTAAACTTGCATATTATTTCACCTCAAGCCACCAGATTTCCCACCTTGGCACAGGGTGGGTGGGCATGTAGGGATGTGTGAGAACTTCCAATCAGATCCTGGCTTCAGATGCCCCACTTCGGACAGATCAGACACAGTTCCAGGAATAATCATCAATAGGTGTGCATGAGAATTCAGTTTTCGCTCACAAAACACATGAGCACGTCCCATCTGAAGCAGTAAGCCCGAGTCTCCATCCATTCATCGCATTCCCAGTTTCCAGTTAAACTTTCTAATTTGCACAAACTTCACTGAGAGATGGAACCAGCCCCACATTCATGGTGCACAAATTAGGAAAGATTGGCATGAATGTGCACCATGGTGTTTCCAGCCAGGCAGTCCTGAGGATCTCACGTGTGATCAAAGCACAAGTAAGCACTCCCAGAAAATGCAACTCTCCCTGGTCCTCCAGAATGGGTTGTTCTGAAGCTTCTTCTCTGAGAGCTCCAGCATCTCCTCAGAGCAATGCCTCCAGTAGGAGCCTTCAAAGACACCCAGCAGACAGGCTGCCCATTGAAGAAGGGCAAATGAGCATTCTAGGTCAGCCTTCCTCAACTTTGTGCCTTCAGACACAGTTAGACTACCAATACCCAGAATTCCCAGTCAACAGTCCTCATGGATGGGAATTCTGGGAGTTGTGGTCCAAATGTTTCTGAAGGCCACCAGGGAGGGAAGGCTGTTCTAGGTGATCAGATCAGTCTATCACTCCCAGTTCAGAAGACATGGGAGAATTATCCACCATCAATGGAAAACACAAACTGTATTAGTGTATGCAGCAGTAAGTTCAGATCTGTTACTTTTCAGCTCAAGCTTATGTCCACCACACATGGTCTTCAAGATCCTCTGTCAACATGTTAGCCTTATTCATATGCACACTAAAAAATAAACATTGTCTGCCTTCCGAAACATTTATCCAGGCTTCCAGCACCAGAACAAGTATGAGAAAAATCATGGGAGACTGTAGTGTTGAGGAAACTCAGCATGAATCAAATGGGGAAGTCTAATTCTATCACCCACACCCAGCGGCTGAGATGCTTGTAACTTGTCACCAGGCCAAAATGGAATCACGGATCAGAAAGCTGAACCAACATTAATCTGCAAGTAGGGCTGGATTCGTGACATTTGTACAGAATAGCCTCTCTGTTTGATGAGCAATTACTGGAGCCTCCATGCTATTGTGACATTCTTGTAATAAAACAAGGAGGACAAAATGCCTTTGATGTCTTTTAATATTTCACAAAACAATGAATCAGTCTCTCATCCTGGTGGCTATCATTAGTATTTCAGTTCAACAGATGGTCATGGATAAAAAGCAGATGCTTCTCAGCTGTCAAGCAATTTTCCAACCAGGTTTCAAGTGTTCCGATGACATATTCAAACAGGTCAAGAGCATCACTGAATGGTGTGCAAAGAACAAAAAAAGGTTCTCACTCGGTGCATTATGGATTCTCGAAACAGAATGCGAGATGGCTGTATTCCATGACAAGATACAAGTTCCCATGAAAATTGTGACACTTAAGTTCTTCCCATACCACCCTGCCCTCTCCAATTACTAAGGACTGTGCCTACTCTCATTTTTGCCCTTCCAGGAGACCTTTGAAACATTTGTATGCCCAAGATGCTGCATTTATTTTTCAGCACTTGGTTTCCTCTCCAGATCTCTAGAGGAGGAGTACAGAATCTACTTGGGCCATGGGACTACTCTGGACTGCTCAGCTCCTGAATCTGGACCACAGAGTCTTTTGCGTTCCTCCGTTGCAAGGGATGGGTCTCCACATCCCACATCTTGGATGATTCCCCACTGGAGGAATCCCTTAGGGGGAAAGTAAAAGTGGGAAGTTGGGTGGTACTGGAAAGAGGCACTGCTGCACCAGAGCCAGCCAACCCTTCCTTTGTGCACCTCTTGCCATTCCAGTTGGAATGCTGAACGGTTCATGAAGCCAAGGACTTGACCAGCACTGGAAAAATCATTGGCTACTCCCAGTGCCAGCCAATTGTAAGGGTGGAGCCCAGCACTTCTGCAGTATCGATGTGCTACTTCCATGTAGGGATGGGCTCAAAGCTCCGAGGAATCCATCCTTCTAGCATCTATGGACTTCCTCTCATGCTCAGCCCTTGCTCAGAAAGCAAGCTGGGCTGCGAGGAATTCTGAACATGCTCATGCAACTGACCGGCTTTTTGTGCATAAAGTGCAGTGGTACAGGCAAGGCACATGATTCAGGAGAGGGCACCATGGGGCTTGATTCCTCGTGTGCACTGCACAAAGCCCGGGCACACCCTTCAGGACCTTAGACACACACTCAGGGGGGAAAGGACTGGAGTCCAGGGAGCCGGCCACAGGGAATCCAATGCATTCCTACCCCAGAACAGATTCTTCACACTTCTCTACCACCGTGTATGAATGAGCGCCTCTTTACAAGCTCTCCTCCATGCGTCTACCCTCAACTGAGTGGAATATTCTAGACTGCAGACACAGCACATTAATGTGTGGAATGAGAGGCAGCACCCTATTAAGCTTTCCAAAATGTACTTTTCATTGCAGAACTTACACATTTCTAAGTTCTATGTTATCCTCCCACAATTCTGTTGTTCTCTTTCACCTGCATCATGTCTCCAGATTTCAGCCTCTTGCAACTTACTCTTTTCTTTCCCAGTGCAGGGCAGAAAATAACCAGTTTAGTGATTTTGCTGTTGGCGTGTATTTATCCTCACATCCCAAATCAGACAAAGTATCAGGGGTAGAAAAATGGCCCAAAGATTTTCCAAAGAAGGTGGCCTAGGGAGGCAGTGTAAGTACTCTGAGTGTCCAGGAGCAGGCACAAACGATGGAACTTCATGGAGGAAGATTTACCTCACCAGACTGATTTGTTATCGGGGTGGAAAAACACCCCACAACACCAAAAATGTTAGTCCTTAGCAGCGGACTTTTGAGTCCTATGTCGATGAGGCTCCTCATCTGTTGCAGCTTTTCTTGCTCACTTCCTAAGATCTATCCATGGTGCTGAGCTTCATCCCCAAAATAGGTTTGCCACCAATCAGCACCATTCATAGCTCTTAAAGCTGAAAAGAAAAGCTGCAGTGGATGAGGATTCCCACTGACGTGAGTTGCCAGCCTCAGCTGCACTTTACCTGAAATTTTTCCTCAACAGTTGATGCCACTTTGCTAATATATTTGGTTTCTAACATAATTGTTCTGGTGCCACAGACACATGTTTGATTATGGGGACATTTTACTACCCCAGGACACACTAGCGAGTGGCTTGGGGTGGTAACATGTCCCACAACAATATTATTGGTGCACAGTTTTGCAATTTCTGCACAAGGATTAAGGTAAACCAAAACATCGCTCTTTCTTCAGAGTTCACTGCCACAACCAATTCTGCAATGCCCCAGATCTGACCCATCTGAATTCTGGCTGTTGTGTACACAAATTCTCACATTATTTATGGAACTCAATTCAAATAGAAAACAAAGCATGCTTTTAAAAGTTCGTAAACCCCACCCCAGTGCTTTACAAATGTCTTGTTTGAAATTATTGTTACTTCTTGGTGCCTGTGACTGACTAGCCCAGGATGAGGGGGGGAGTATATTTTCTTAAAAAATAATTCATTAATGTCATTTTAGCAGTGTGCATTTTTTCCACGTTTGAATGGAGATGCCAAATCGCTCAGCTGGTACAGTGTTTGAAGGACAGGCTCACTCCCTGTACAGCCTTGGTGAATGGCAGCATGCAAGTCTTAACACATACCACACATACATGATTCATGATTGTAAATGTGTATACTTCCATGACTTGACCAGGGCAATACCTGCCGCACTCCACAGCAATGCGATATCTCCTGTTTCCAAACCTTTCACTAAGCCAATATTTTAAAAATCTTGATGCATGCATTTAAGTCCAACCTTGTGTCCTTCAGACATAAAAATGACATGGTGAATATGTACTAGTTGAACACTCAAGGTTAGTGCCATTATGATGTGTAGGATTTCAGCGATACTCTCCTTTTAACTTCAAATTGAAATTGAACAACATATCTTAGATTGGGGTGGGTTAAAGGAGGTTAGGAATCTATTGGTAATCATCTGTGATTTACAGCAGATTGTTGCCAACTCCAAATATTTTAATGCAAATAAATGAATGTGTGCGAGTATTTTATCAACCTTGACTATCCCTGGACTCATCACTCCTCCCTTCAGCCCCGTGTTCCTCATAGCTAAATATTTTTGGCACTAGCTCAAGTTCTTCCTCCACTCATGGCATTCTCTGATCAGCTTCTTTACTTTATGACATTTTTGACTGACAATTTATTGTTAATGGTTCTAGCTGTTCAAAATCTAAAATGATTTTGGTATGCTTTAGGCCTGGCTACAAGATGCCTTGAATCATTTTCTGAGAAAATCATCTCTAAGAAATGAGAATAATATTTAATTAGTTGCCTTTCACCAGGGCTTTGCTAGGCTCTTCTGATCCTTTGGAATCAGAAACCCTGGTTTACAGTAAACTGGATGCAGGTTTGTACTTGGATGTGCTGTTTATGGATTGCAAGAGGAAGCTGGCTTTGCTGCCTACCTTATTTTACACTTGGATCTGATCTGTGAATCTCAGGGTTCTAGTAAAACAAAAGATAAAGGGAAAAAAATCCAAGGCAGATTTTCACACAGCCTAAACTGCCCATCCTTGTCTTAGATCATGTCTAACACAGTCGAGCTTCCTGGAAGTAACCCACTTGCTTAAGTAGGAATAAATCATAAATGTTTGACCTGGGATAATGGAATCATTTCATGCAATTGCAATTCTGTGTCATTTCATGGTTCCGATCTAACAGGTATGCTGGACTAACAAAAGCATTGACCATAATTCAACTGGGCTATTTAGCAGGACAAATTACTTAAACTGACATTTTTTGTATTGTTAGAATCAGATACCTAGTGGGGGTTTTTTTAAAACTCCTTTATCTGTAGCAAGAAGCACAGAAATCCTATTGTACAGGTAAGGATAACAGCAGTCTCCCATATGCCCCATGTTGACTTTCACTTCCATTCCTAGCTGTAAAAGGCAACTATTGGAGTTCTTAAGCAAAATTTTAAAAGCTAATCAAAAGAAATATTACACAGTAGGAAAAAAAGTATCTCCTTCCTAGATCATGACTGAATACATTCAGAATCTGATGACTTATTTATTAACTTCGTTAAAGTAATCCTAGAATTTAAGAAATTCTGAGTTACATTAGTCATTAGTCGGTTACATTAATCATTCTATCTTGGTCCAGTACCAGAGTAGATTGCTCTCTGGAACTTTCAGAAAAGAGCTACAGTTATGCCAAAACTATTCAAGGTCCGCTTTTTTTCTTTCTCTCTCCCCTACCAAATCTATGTATCTTTTAGTCTCAGCTTACCTGGCTTCTGTGAACGGTGTTGATAAACTTCAGCAAAGGTAGTCAGCCAAGGAGATCACCACACTCCTTTTGATGAAAGGTAACCAGGTTGTAAAGAGACAAGAACAATTACTGATTTGTTGTTGTTTTTTTAAAAAGTAAAGAAAAAATGGGGGGGGGGGAGAGAAAGAAAATGAAAACGCTTGGTAAAAAGAGGAAGTTTCAATCCTGGAGCGATGCAGAATCAGTGAAAAGCACCTGGATGCAAGCAGAGTGCTTGTGGCTCCAACTGGAGTGAATCCCTTAATGGGATGACCTGGCATGATGGGACATGAAATCACATTTGGCAGCAATTACTTTCCCGTGAAAAATAGAATTGAATGGATTCTTTTTCCACCATTTAAAGTGACAGACCCCTTTTAGGGTCTGGCCACCACACCAAACACAACCCTCAAGTCAGGAGTTGTGGCTTTCAAGGTATTTTGCCACACACAGACACACTCACTCCACCAAGATGTAAAGGCCCGACCAGTCCAAAGAAAAAAGAATCTTTGGTGATTTAAACACCGTCAGGGCTGGAGTGCCAAAGGTAGTTTCCTCTGCAAATGGCAGGACTGGAGAACTACTGCCTGGGGTTCTAATCCAAGCATCCAGTGTCCCAAAATGCCCATACACCCATCCCCTGTCTCACCTCCTTTCTCGCAGCCAGCCATCCCTCAGCTGTTTCCCAGCTTTTGTGCTTCCCCCTCACCCCCAATTCTAAAAGGTCGAAAACCCTCCCAGGAAGAAAATGCTAGAAGCTCCAACAGGCCAATCATTTTTTTTTCTTTTCTATTTTGCCCCCAACACCTTCCCTTCCACTCCACCCACCACTGGAATCCTTTTCAGCAAAGAAAAAGCTGTTTGCACCTTGGAACTGAACTGAACAAGGAATGTGGGGCAGGGAGAAATGGCCCTGCACGGTATCATTTCCTCTGATATCCATGTTTGGGAGCAAGTGCCAGTCCTGAAGTAGCCAAAACAGTGCCACCCATGCAGAAGAAGGAGAGCTGGGGTGGCGTGGAGCTCGGGGGCCACAGCTGCAGCTCACCGGATGACTTTGGACCAGGCGCTCGCTCTCGGCCTAGCTGGCTCCCAGGGTTATTGCTGTGAGGGCAGACTGGAGCGGACAAGGACTATGGAAGTGAACTTGGCTTCCTCAGAGTGGGGGAAAAGCAGGATATAAATGTAATCATAATCAGTGTGCTTTGGACAATCCGATGGTTGGAGGAAGGACAAAAATATTCAAGAAAAAAGTAACCAAAGGGGGGAAAGCAAGAATTCAAAGAGAGCATGCTTAATAGGCATGGAATGTTCATTTTATATTGTTCATTTTATATTGTTATTTTTGTATTTTATTGTATTTTATTTTGTGTTGTGAGCCGCCCCGAGGCTTTGGCAAGGGGCGGCATGTAATGTTTTAATAAATTTATTTATTTATTTATTTATTTATTTAGAGAGCTTATATGCCGTCCCCATCGCATAAGCCTCAGGGCAGCTTACAATCATTAAAATCCTGCATATAAATACCAAAAAAAAAAAAAAAAACATTCATAGAATAAATAAAATACATAAAATAGTGGAAACAGCCTGGTCAGTTTAAAATCAACAAATAAACCTTAACAATTAAAATTGAGTTTAAATAAAAAGGTTTTTGCCTGACTCAAAAAAGAATATAATGTTGGGGCCAGGTGAACCTCTCTGGGGAGCGCATTCCATAGATGGGGCGCCACAGCAGAGAAGGCCCTCCTCCGAGTACTCACCCTCCTAATATCCTTCACGGAGGGTTCCCAGAGAAGGGCCTCTGCCGCCGATCTCAAGGGACGGGAGGGCATATATGGACGCAGGCACTCCATATTGTTGTTCACTGGGAGGTGGGAGGGATGATGGGATGGAGTATCCTGGAAGGGGGCACGCCTGGCTGGCAAGCTGGAACCATGAGCAGGAGCAATGTGCAATTTGTGGCAGGTTCCACTTGTCTCTCTGTGTTCTTGACAGCCAACCAGCATTTGCACTGGGAGAGCTATTTCCTGTAGTTTTGTGGCATGTGTGGTCCTCCAGCAGCTGGCAGACTGCAACTCCCATCAGCCATAGCCAACAGTGAGGATAATGGAAGTTGTGGTCCAACAACTTCTAGAGGGCCACCCTTCCACCATCCCTGGTTTATAGTGAGAGCAGAAGTGGAGCTCATGGTTGCATCTCTGATGGGATACCATACATGGCTGGTGGGGTTGCATTTCTCTTGATGAACAATTGGTGGAGTAGGCATGATCAGGGCTCCACTGACAGTTTCTTGTAGTTTGCTCACTTTTGTCCCCAATTCAGTTACCACCGTGTTTCTAGCTCCTGTCCCTTCGAAAGAGCCCCTGGACAAACAGAGGTTATGCAGGTGAAACTTATCCATCACTTCTCTCCATACCTAGAAAAACTTCCCCTTGAATACTCTCCGTTCTTCTTCCGAGGGATGAAGAACCTCTAATCTTCAGGCCTAACCTGACCTGCAGAGATTCCACATTTTGCCATCTTTCTGCTATTATCTCCAGACTGAGAGTGGAGAAAACAGTGGGCATATGGGGGAAAACCAAGCGCCTTTGAGCACTGCAGGATGCCATCATGCGATTGATGCATATGCTATAGAATGAGAGATTCTCCTTCAGCCACTGACATAATCCAACCCTATTCAGTTGGTCTACCCTAGTTTTGTTCTACACCCCTGTGCTAGAGGCACAGTAAGGGTTAGGGCAAAATAAAATAAAATAAAATAAAATAAAATAAAATAAAAGTCAGCAGTAAAATAGGCATAACAGAAAACATACCACACATAATTGCTGCAAATAAATGAAATAAAACTAGTGTGTTTTATAGAGTAAAAGATCATTTCACACGTCAGGAAACAAGACACAGTGCTCTGAAATGCCAAACTGTAATATTGATAAGAACTAATGTCCATTTTGGGTGTTTGCCTGTTGGCTTCTAAACTAAGACTCAGTGGGCAAACTTCTTGGAAGTATGAGATGTTCAAGTGGTCTTTCTCACAGTCCACAGTGGCTGAGAAGGGAGGAAAAAAGCCCCAACAGCAAACAATGGGAGGGTTTTATGAATTGTTACTGCAAAATGCTTCAGAGGTGGCATCCTTGGCTGAGATATCCCAAGGAAGTTTTGCTGCCATTGAGACCTTGCTTAACGATTCATCTGTTGGCTGAAAGGAAAGGTTTGGAATAATGAGCTTTCACAAGACCTTCAGATGATGGGAAAAATGTCTTTTCTGGGCTCCTGTCCAAACTCTTTGATGTGTGGCTGCAGAGATTGCTTGACTTTCAGTGGGATGTATATCACGCGGCCCCGTCCGTTTGGGGCTTTGCTCCTGCAAAGGGATGTTCAGCTAAATTAGTGCATTGCACTCATCCAGCCAGGGTAGAAGCAGCTTGCGGAGGGGGAAATACTGCTCTCTTGTGTGAAAGGGCAGCTCAAATGAACTGTGCAAAAGATATTCTCAGAGCTGGATTCTTCCGTTTCCCTTGTACTGGATAGGGATGCACAAGACTTCGTGCCATCTGGGTTTCGCAATTGTCTTTCACAGATGCCTTTCACTCTGTTGTCTGCTTGTGGACAGAATCTGATTTGCAGAAATCTGAATTCATTGGAATCCACTGTGGATTTCCCAGACAACCCCAGGACTGGGTCAAGAATCCTTTATCAATTTCATTTGGATGCTCCTTTCGATACATTGAACTGCTTATATTAATGTATAGATCTGTAACAGAAGTGCTCAATTTCAGATCTGCTCAGTAATATAAGATGTATTAGCTTATACAAGTGTCGATTATGGTGCTGAGTCGTTGTGAGAGGATGCTTTTGCTGTAGTTCTTATGTTCTTTTTCCTGCGTGGTTTGTTGCTGTTTTTAATGCACTTCTTTTCCTGACACTCTTTGAAATGTTCGTGCAAATGCAGTTTTGTATGCTTTAAAAAACTGCATTGCAAAGTTTGGCAATGTATGAATTTCAGTAGCCAATTATGTTATGGTTTGTGTTTAGGCAAGAGGAACTTTGATAAATGCATTGTTCTGTTCCATTCCGTTCCGTTCTGTCCTGTTTTGTTTTCCCTCCACTGGGGACCATGAAATCCCCCATTCTGGCAGCATCGTGCATCACAAATAGCTGGAAAGGCCTAGTAAACTTTTTCCTTCTATGTGGATATGTTACAGCAACTCTAGGCCACCCCATAGAGTTTTTTTCCCTTGAAAAGAGGAATATCATAGCAGGCAAAGGAGGCAATTGGGCCTTGGATGGATTCAAATGCGTTTGGCATTTTGATGAATCTGACCTGTGGATTCTGCAGCAGACCTAACTTCTCTAAGTTGTGCATATTTTACAAACTTTCAGACTTTTCCCCTAATCTTTTTTTTTTTGGGGGGGGGCACACACAAAGATGCTTTAGTGCAAAAGAGCATTAGTACATTACCTGGGTCACATTTGTTCTGATGTGCATTCGCCCTACTGCAACTCTGTGTATTTTTATGCACATTTCTCTTAATGTTCATTTGCATGCAAACACGATTATTGCACACAAAATTCAGTTCTGTCCTCGAACAGACGATCAAATGAAAGTCGCCCAGAGATTTAACAAATAGGTACATTCCTAGTTTTGGGAAGCCTGCCTTGGACTTACTAGGTCAGCCTGCTGCTCTGAGGTGTGGTGGAAAATGCTGACCAGTCGCCAGTCGTCAGTAGTCAACTGCCAGTGCAGACACACAAATGTACGCAAAAGGAATGAGTGTGGGTGCTGCCTCGCTCGTCTCCGGAGAAAGCAAAAGCTTTTGATCAGCCCTGATTTTGACTGCAGGGGTCCGGGCGACATCCATATTTGGGTTGAGTGCATTTCCACTTCCAACACTTTGGTTAAAATAAAACAAAATCTCTCCACATGATGAGTAATTGAAATTTCTATGTATTTATTAATAAGTGGTGCAGGTTCTTTGCTTTTAAAGACAGAACATAAATAAAAAACAGGTAAGAAGAAATATTATTTGCAATATATATATATGTGGAGATATATATATATATATATATATATATACTGAAATCAACATATTAAAGTTGTTCAAATGTCAGACAGTGCTGCAATATAAATTACACATACCCTTTAAAAATTACATGAACTGATATTAGAAAGAGCACTAAAGGTCACTTGTATAAAAGTTGTGTTCCCTTGTCAGCCAGAATCTGGAAAGCATTTTTGTAGCATGGAGAAAATATGCTGAGTGAGCAAGGCACAAACATACAAGTTAGAAGAACAGGAGGCTCTAAGCTTAAACAAAGGAAAAAAACAAAAGACCAATGAAACACCACTGATTGCAGAATCCCGTTGATCTGGACTTTGGTGCAAAGGAACTGGGAGACCAGGGCACCGGACAGCAAAGGTTCCTTTTCCAGAGAGTAGCGTTTGAAGTTACCTCATCAGCATTTTTGTAAAGCAGGTTTTGGAGTCTGAATGTAGCAGATGGTGGAAGGTGTGTTGGTGGAACCTGCTGACTCATTCCGCAGAAGTCTACATAAGCAAGGGTTTCATGGATGCCCACCTCTTAGCCAATGCACATGACAAGAGTTGGATTGCAAGTCTGAAGGAAAGGCTGTGTTCCCTTTCATTGTTGAACATCATCTACTGCCTTGATGGGCTTTACAAATACAAAAAAGCATCAAGAACAGCATGCCCTTTGCCGTGGGTACCGTCTTGACTCACAGTAGGGTTAAGAAGGGTGCTGCTAAGGAAGGGTCCAGGATTGGGAGTTACGGACAGTATCCAATGTACAACCTACTGAAAGAAGACTCATTTCAATGAATGGGGCTTAAGGTAAGACAGCCACACTCAAGACCTTCAGTTCAATGGGTCTACTCTAAGTAGGATTAACATTGGATGCTATTCCTAGACTGGGAACAAGTTAAAGCTCCCCAAGCCACTGTTCCTACTCCAGAAAGCCTCAGTCCTAAGCACCTATGCAGCCCAATCCTATATGTGTCTATTTGGAAACAACCCTCAGTAAGATGAAGGAGGCTTTTTCCCAAGTATACAAAGGATTTGCAGCCTTGCTCATATGGAACGTGGCATTTATGGTAATAGAGCATATTGGCCAATACATGCAATTAGGATCACAACCCAATCTTAAGTATGTTGACTCAGAAATTAGTCCTATTATGCTTTATGAGACTTATTCCTGTCCCTGTTCATGTCGTGGGCTCACTGTAGCTACTACACAAATTGCACTGAAAAGTAATGTAGGAATGGTGAACATTTAATTTCAGTTGGAATTTACTAATATTCAGGAATTTCTTGATATTTGAATGGAAAGGCTTAAAAAGTCTGAATGTTTGAAAACTCTGAGAAGTGAAATTATTCCACCCAGCAGGACCGGGAGCACTTTGCTCTTGCAGGTCAGGATGTGAATCTCTCGGTATTGAGCATGTTGATGATGAACTAGGTTGCATCCTCTCCTTTTTGTTTCCTTACCTGTAACAGCCATGGGCAGGCAGATGCAACAAAGGAACTGATCCCCTTGAGAGGTTGTGGGTTCTTCCCCACTTGGAGGCGTGCAAGGTGCAGCTGGACAACCATCTGAGAGGGGAGATCGAACTTGGAATCCTGCACTAAGCAGGGAGTTTGATGGCCCAATGGCCCCTTCCAGCTCTGTGATTCTATGATTCTGTGATTCTGTATCTCCTCCATGCTTGGAATACGGGTACCTTTTGAAAGTGGCCAGTGTAGATGAGCGAGAATTTCATTTCAGTGATCAAAATCCCTTGATATTCAGCATGGACAAAACTTGAAATTTTAGAAATCTGAACATGGGAGAAAGGGAAATGCACAAATCCCTTCATCTCTACTCAAATGCTTCAAATATTCTTTAAGAGATCAGAGCTAGAAATATATCCTGAATTTTGCATTTTAAAAAATCACCCCACAGAGGGAGGGGGCTGCTTTGGCAAAATAATAGACTGTTGAAAAACTTTTGCCAAGTTGCCTTAAAATGTTTTCCTAAACTGAATGCGTGTTGTGGGATACTGTGCTTCTCGGGGGCCACAATGGCACTTGTCCCATGCAACATTAGCCCCATCAAGAGGAAAAAAGATCCAGTTAAAGGCAATTAAATTAATCACATGTTTAAGCATGATCAACAGCTTTCAAATGCCTGTTTCTGGGATGCAGAACATGGTACATGGTATATGCAAGGAATAGCTCACCTCCCCTTGCACCCCTTTCAAATGCAAACCAGTCTAGGGGAGTCATTCTGCTGACATGAATTATTCCCAGGCAGTGGCACATGGCCACAGACCTCTAGATGTCAAGGGTGGGAATGACCAAGGTCCTCCAGATGTTGCTGGACTACAACTCTGATCATCTCTGACTGTTCTCCATGATGGCTGGGCCTGATGTGAGTTGCAGCCCGATGCCATCCTGGTGGTTCCCATGCCTGATTTTTGCATGAACAAACTCCATGGAAAGTTGTTATTCACAGCTGTTGAAATTTTGGAGATCCATTTGAAAATATTCCTTGCCACTACAAGTGAGCAAGAGATTGCTGAATACAAAACCAAGAACCCAGCTGAATATCCCTCAAGGGAGCTTGGATTACCCCCTCATTTAGGTCTGATGCAGGCTCCAGCTGGGCTAGTGGTCCAGTCTGTGTGGCAGGGAGTGGACCTGGCTAAAGTCACAAGGGGTGGGAGGAGCCATAGCTCAGTGACAAAGCACCTGTTCAGCATCCAGGCTCCAGGCTCTGTTGATCCAGATCAAAGCATCAGGTGATGGGAAGGACCTTGCTCTGAGACCTTGCTGAGTGGCGGCCTGGTAGAACTGGCAGTGCTGAGCTGGAGTGGCAAAGAGCTGAACCGGTAGAAGGGCCCTTCCAATTTTCCTAGAAATGCTCCATGGGTAGGCATGAGGATGGCTGGAGTCCTACGACTCCTCCCCCTGAAAAGGAGAGGTCATCGCATCACATAGGATCAGTGTGTTCTGCATTATGGATGCGGTGAAGAGGCATACACCTGCAGTACAGAATATGAGCTTCATTCTGGTCCAGAATGACTGCCAATTGGGCCTTCCTCCTCTGTAAGCAGAGACATGAGCATCAGTGCAGGGGAAACCCAACACCTGTGCCATTCTCTTTACCCATCTCAATGTCCCTGTACTGCAGATGCTGCGAGTGATAAAGAGGAGAGGGGATTTGGGGGTGGGGAACTAACTCACTTTCCATGGAGTTCACCATGTTTTGCAGCTATGCACAAACTGAACTTCACAAAATCTCCCATGGTATAATGAGACCCATTTTACAGATGGGGAAACAGATGTAAGGGAAAATTAAGTCATGCATCTCTGGAGAACTCTGCAGAACCCTATATTATTGGTGAAACGCCCTGATTTTCTTTCTGTCAGCCCAAGAGAAAAATATTGGCAGATCTTTGTGGGATTGGTGCCAAGTTATGTACTCTTAGAATCAGCTAAAGGATATGACTCTGTTGACACTTGGCTAAGGGATCAAATTGTGTCATCAAAAGAGCAATCTCTCATGAGTAAATAGATGATTTGACTCCACCAAATGTCTCAGTGAAGGTAGACTGTATTATAGTAGAAGCTCCAGGTGGAAAAAATAATAATCCTACAGAACTTCTGAAATATCAGCAATTTCAGGTTGCATATTAAGGGAGAAAATGCCATAGAGCAGGTGTGATGTGCTGCTTTTGCACAATATATGCATGGCCTGGACAGTGAAAACCTTGATCATAGCCACTGATCAAACATGATAGACACACCGAGCACACTACAGTAAGCCCATATTCATTGCACTGCAAAGATGATATAAAAATAAAGTGTAAAAAATCCAATTGAATTCAATAAAATTTCTCAGTTACATGTTTTGGAGCCATTATGTTGTGAGCCACCAAGAGAACTTCAGCTATTGGGCAGTACAGAAATGAAATAATGATGACGATGATGATGTATTTTCAACAGAATTCAGAGCTGAGTCTCTCCTTTTCTCCCAGTTGCCTTACTTATCGTGGAGTTCCCTGCCAGAAACATGCAAAGTGTGAAGGTGAGAGCACATCTTGAAACTCACAATGGGCACATGAGATGTGCCCCCAGCCAAATGGGACTCCCAGCACATGTCCATGTTACATCTGCCATAACGTAGATTCACATTTTCCCTTCATATGTGACATCATCCTAGAGGGGGAACACAGCAAGAGACATACCTCCGCCATACAGTGTGAATTGTGATCTGTTCCTTATGAGAGAAACACTGAGCTTGGTGCAGTGAAGATTAAAACTCCCAAAAACCATGTTTAAGTCAATATAAATCAAGGAATCAGATCTGGTTGCAGACCGTCTGAATTCCATAGGGTTGTGCTCATAGGTGATCATGGCGTCAATGCAATCAAAAAGTATTAGACCCACAGAAGCCCCATCAAAACCATTGGAGCACAAGAGTTGCAGAAAAGCACTTAAGCCTTCCTGGGATTTAAGAATGCCTATGCTTTATGACTTCCTACATGTTTGTAACATCAGAAGGCCATGAGGAACAACCAAAAATTGTCAAATAAACAGAAGTTTGGATAAACAGAATTAATCTGCCTGGATACCAGCAAGATTTATAACCAGTGTTCAGATAGCCAGGGGAGAGCTAATATTCCATAAACATACACAGATACTCAGCTAAGGCCTTTGCTCTGAAAACTGAGGGAGTTTCCAGTAAGACATGAGCACTACGGCAAATTATGCTGTGCTCGCAGAAGAGGATCCCAGCACACTGCCAGAAGCATTAGCTGGTGCAACGAGGGTCTTCCGGAAATCTGTCGTGCCAGCTAACAGGATTGGTGCTGCACCAGAGTCCCCTTACATGAGCACCATGCAATTTCCATAATCTAGGCACTCACGTTTTATTGGTCACCACTCATTGGTGTTGCTTTGCTTACAGATACGTTGCATGGTCTGCAGTTGGGGTTTGTTGGTTTGGTTTGTTTTCGTGCCCTGCGTAGACCTGACTGTTGCTATACGGAAGGACATCCTGTCCGCTATTTTAATCACAGAAGAAATCGTCTGTCCCACTTATAGTGTCAACTCATGCACCACCATGCGCAAAACTAAACGGCTTAGTTTTGGCCGCATGAACAAAATCGCATTAATCGACCGTATGAAATGCTGCAGAATGAGTACCACTAAGACCAGCATGCAGTGCAGCCATGGGTGTCCTTTGTTGTCGAGTGCAGAAGCTTGGAGTGTGTATAGTGCGATATACAAAGTTTATGTTTACATTACGAGAAGAAGCCAGCCAGTGACTCCACCCCATCCCATCCCACCCACCCCCTATGGAGAATTTTAAACTGGCTTGCCGGAAGGGGTCCATACAGAATCAGAAATCCCATCCCCCGTTGAGGAGAGAGGCATAGAGCCACTTGGGGTGAAAGGGTCCGTGTCGGTGTCTGTTTCACCCTCTGCTAGGTAGCGCTTTTCTTTCATCCAACTGGAGCCCCCATTTGGCCCAAACAGAAAATCATCCTTGTCCTGGGAGATGCTGAATCCACTTGGAGAACGTTCAAGTTCCTCGTGGTTGACGGAGAGGAGGGATAAGGGGGTGTCACTGTCTCTTGTCAGGCTGTGTTTCTGCCTTGAGGAGATTCTGTCTGAGTGGGGGCTCTGAATGTCCCCTGTGGGTGACTGGTGGGAAATATGGGGCTCCATGAATGCAAGGATAGGCAAAACATTGGGTCTTTCTGTGTAGGAGGCTGAGAAAGGCATGGCCTCCCATCGACCAGAGTTTTGCCCACCCAGTGGCAAAGAAAGTGGACCTGTGCTGTGGTCCTGTGTTGAGAATCCAAAAGGAGGAACTTTGTTCACTGGGACATGGTGGAAGCTTGGAGGCATTTCATGAATGGAAGTCTCAGTGTATTTGTAAAGGATGGATTTCAGTTCAGAATATCGGTTGTCCTCTGCAGGGGATGTGGCTTCTTTGGAAGGGCACACCTCGGTGACTCGGACTTGTAGCTGCTCCATATGCTGCATGTGCATATCCACTAAAAAGTCCAGCTTCTTCCCCATGTCATGGACCTGAAAGAGAACAACCATCAGACCAAAAACCAAGCCAAGAATGGACTGACTCAGAATGGTCTGCACTGATGGCAGTGGCCCTTCTGAGATTCAGACAGGAGCCTTTCCCAGTCCCAACTGGACATACAGTAGAGTGAACTTCTGCATGCAACACACATGTTTGATTACAGATCACTGTCTTGTCGTGGTGAAGGGGCTTGCGTAGCTTAATGAAGCTATGAGCTATGCTGTGCAGGGCCACCCAAGATGGACAGGTCATAGCAAAGAGCTCTGGCAAAACGTGATTCACTGGAGAAGGAAATGGGAACCCACTCCAGTATCTTTGCCATGAAAATCCCACGGACAGTACCAAAAGGCAAAAAGATATGACGCTGGAAGATGAGCCCCTCAGGTCAGAAGGTGTCCAATATGCTACTGGGGAAGAGCAGAGAGCTAGTACTAGTAGCGCCAGAAAGACTGAAGCGACTGGGTCAAAGCCAAAAGGACACTCAGTTGCAGGTGTATCTGGTGGTGAAAGGAGAGTCTGATGCTGCAAAGATCTATACTCCATAGGAACCTGGAATGTAAGGTCCATGAATCAAGGCAAGCTGGATGTGGTCAGACAAGGGATGACAAGACTGAACATCGACATCTTAGGAATCAGTGAACTAAAATGGACAGGAATGGGTGAATTTAATTCAGATGACCATCAGGTATACTACTGTGGGCAAGAATCCCTCAGAAGAAATGGAGTAGACTTCATAGTCAATAAAAGAGTAGGAAAAGCAGTACTGGGATACAACCTCCAAAATGACAGAATGATCTCAGTTCGAATCCAAGGCAAACCATTCAACATCACAGTAGTCCAAGTCTATGCCCCAACCACTGGTGCTGAAGAGGCCGAAGTTGATCGGTTCTATAAAGGCCTAAAACACCTTCTAGAATTAACACCAAAAATGATGTCCGTAACATCATGGGGGATTGGAATGCTAAAGTAGGAAGCCAAAAGATAACCGGAATAACAGGCAAGTTTGGCCTTGAAGTACAAAATGAAGCAGGACACAGGCTGGTAGAATTTTGTCAAGAGAATACAATGGTCATAGCAAACACTCTTTTCCAACAACCCAAGAGACAACTCTACACATGGGCATCACCAGACGGTCAACACAGAAATCAGATTGATTATGTGCTCTGCAGCCAAAGATGGAGAAGTTCTATACAATCAGTAAAAACTAGACCAGGAGCTGACTGTGGCTCAGCTCATAAGCTTCTTGTTGCAAAATTTAGGCTTAAATTGAAGGAAGAAGGGAAAAGCACTAGGCCACTCAGGTATGACCTAAATCATATCCCTCATAAATATACAATAGAGGTTACAAATAGATTTAAGGAATTAGATCTGATAGACAGAGTGCCTGAAGAACTATGGACAGAGGTTCGCAACATTGTACAAGAGGTAGCAACTAAAACCATCCCAAAGAAAAAGAAATGCAAGGAAGCAAAATGGCTGTCTGAGGAAGCTTTACAAATAGCTGAGGAAAGAAGGGAAGTGAAAGGCAAGGGAGAAAGAGAAAGATACACCCAATTGAATGCAGA
>NW_025336296.1:2796231-2797562 GCF_004798865.1 Varanus komodoensis
TCCGCAACATTGTACAAGAGGTAGCAACTAAAACCATCCCAAAGAAAAAGAAATGCAAGGAAGCAAAATGGCTGTCTGAGGAAGCTTTACAAATAGCTGAGGAAAGAAGGGAAGTGAAAGGCAAGGGAGAAAGAGAAAGATACACCCAATTGAATGCAGAATTCCAGAGACTAGTTAGAAGAGATAAGAATGCCTTCTTAAATGAACAGTGCAAAGAAATGGAAGAAAACAATAGAATTGGGAGGACCAGAGATCTAATCGAGAAAATTGGAGATATGAAAGGAATGTTTCATGCAAAGATGGGCATGATAAAGGACCAAATGGCAGGGACCTAACAGAGGCAGAAGAGATTAAGAAGAGGTGGCAAGATTACACAGAAGAACTGTACAAGAAAGAGCTTAATGTCCCTGATAACCACGATGGGATGGTCACTGACCTCAAGCCAGACATCCTGGAATGTAAAGTCAAATGGGCCTTAGGAAGTCTAAGCAAAAACAAAGTTAGTGGAGGTGACAGTATTCTAGCTGAGCTATCCAAAATCTTAAAAGACAATATGCCAGCAAATTTGGAAAACTCAACAGCAGCCACAGGATTGGAAAAAGTCAGTTTACATTCTGATCCCAAAGAAGGGCAATGCCAAAGAATGTTCAAACTACCGCACCATTGCACTCATTTCACATGCTAGCAAAGTGATGCTCAAAATCCTACAAGCTAGGCTCCAGCAGTATGTGGACTGAGAACTACCAGGATTTCAGGCAGGGTTTCGAAGAGGGAGAGGAACTAGAGATCAAATTGCCAACATACGCTGGATCATGGAGAAAGCTAGGGAGTTCCAGAAAAACATCTACTTCTGCTTCATTGACTATGCTAAAGCCTTTGATTGTATGGATCACAGCAAATTGTGGCAAATTCTTAAAGAGATGTGAGTACCAGACCATCTTATTTGTCTCTTGAGAAACCTGTATGCGGATCAAGAAGGAACAGTGAGAACTGGACACGGAACCACTGATTGGTTCAAAATTAAGAAAGGAGTGCTGCAAGGCTGTATACTGTCACTCTGCCTATTTAACTTATATGCAGAGCGCAGCATGAGAAAGGCGGGTCTAGATGAATCACCAGTTGGAATTAAGATTGCTGGGAGAAATATCAACAACCTCAGATATGCAGATGATACCACTCTAATGGCAGAAAGTGAAGAGGAACTAAAGAGCCTCTTGATGCGGGTGAAGGAGGAGAGCACAAAAGTTGGCTTGAAACTCAACATTAAGAGAACTAAGATCATGGCATCCGGTCCTCTCACTTCCTGGCAAATAGATGGGGAAGAAATGGAG
>NW_025336296.1:2797662-2813488 GCF_004798865.1 Varanus komodoensis
CAATTTGAGGAAGCCTGGTTTCATGACTTTCACTGATGAAATACCCTACTGGCATGCTTCAAATCAATTAGGAAAGAAAGCAGAGTTTTTTTTAAAAGAAATACACTTAAAACCCAAACTAATGATAGATACATAATGCATGTTAGACACATTATGCTAGAGGATATTTCTTGACTAAAGTGAGCATTTTTACAAAAAGACGAAACCAGATAAACAAAGAACAGTCGATGCATGAATATCAAATGCAGCAAATGGGATCATGACATAGAATCCATCTGGGTATCTACCTTGTTCAAGAATGTTCACGAAATAGCAATCGATAGCTCTCTGACAAAAACTCACAACTGAAATAGATGGAGCAGCCACTCAAGAAGACTGAAGTCCAAGCCTTTGGAAATGCTTGGGGTTATTTATTTATTGGACTGTAGTGCACAAACATCCATAGAATGGCATCTTCTGCAAGCATTTCAGACCCCCCCCATTTCTTCCCTACTTTCAGTTGGGGGTGTTTTCCTCCCTTTTTTCTACACTGAGTGTCTTCCCATCCCCAGCCCAGATTCTCTCTCTCTCTCATATTCTCATACACACACACACACACACACACACACACATACACACTTCCTCCAGGATTTACTTTCCTTCAGATGTTTAGACAAGATAATGATGCCCTTCGGGTGTTGGTTGATGAATCCAAATTGCCATATGTAACCCAATCATCATTACAGTGACAACAGACAACTACAGCCAGGGTGTTGGAGCTGCCACCATCCTGGAGTTGGATCTGGGCCCAAACAGTTGCACAAGGACGATGCTCACTTGGTGAGCCGAAGTGGGGAGGCTGCTTGCTCTCACAGGGTTCTTGTAAGGCAGGCGGGGAGGTCCAGAATGCATTCTGGGACAACATGCATTCCAGTGAGCTAGCTGGGGGCTGGATGGTTTCCCTGAACATCTTCCTCTGTTGGAAAGGAGAAAGGGACTCGCTCTCTACAGTACGTGTCACTCCCATGGAGCAGTGCATGCGGAGAAGCATGCTCACCTGTGCAGACACTGGCCAGTTCTCCTTCCACCCAAATCCCCACTAAGATCAGAGATATTGGTGAGGGTTCCTTCGTTCCCTGGAGGATCCTAAGGGGGCCACACAGACTGTATGAAACCGATGGGCCAAGAAAAGGGAAAAGGTAAGTGGAATTCCTGCATCGATGAGCATGGAAAGAAGAGTAGGTGAAGTCCTATGCTTGTCTAAACTTAAGACATCCCATAACTCCCATAATTTATGGCTGTGTGGGTGGCCTGAATGTAGAACCATGCAGTGCTCTTTTGTCTTCATTCCCTCCCACCGCTGCAAAGCAGCTTTGAAGAACTTCTCCAAGAAGGAGTTCAGGCCTTGGGCTAAAAGAATTTCTGCACCCTTTTAAGGGAGTGATCCTGCGATTTTAGACTTCAGATTCCCAGATCCAATGTTACGGACAAAGCTCCCCTTCTTGCTGCTGGTACAGATAGAAGCACGCTGCCCACCTCGTTGAAATTTAGACATAAAGAACATGACCATAAGAAAAGCCAGGCCAAAGGCCCTTCTAGTCCAGCACGCCGTACAATGGCAAACCAGCCGCCCACAGGATCCCTCCAGCAGGAGGGGTGCAGGACGCTCAGCTGGTGCAGAAAACCACACTGACTGCCTCTCCCAAGTGAGAAACTTGGCCTTCGTGGGGGCAGTGGGCAGGGAAGGGAGGAAATGGCTGAGGCCAGGACAGGGCTGATCCGGAGCCCCTGCCGGCCTCCTTGTCTCCCCTTCGAAGTGGCATTGCTGGATGGTTAAGAACAGGCACCTAAATGTGGAACAGGGGAAGTGGGGAGGCAAAGATTGCTTCCACGGCTCCTTCCATGATGCACAGGATCAGTGTCAGAACTGAACTCGGACACCAGCAACTGTTTCAATGGGATTGCACACTAAATTTTACAACCAACACATTTGCCTCAAGTGATATAAAACACCAAAACAACATCCCTCTTTTCCCTATGTGTGATTTGAAGACCCTGCAGACACTGCCAATGGGTCTTGCTTCTGTGTAGACCAGCATAGAGATTCACTTGTATAATCCAGAGAGTTATCCTTGACAATGGGTTGGATTTACAGCTGAAATAGGTCCTTCTAGTGGCATCTTTCCTTCCTTCCTTCCTTCCTTCCTTCCTTCCTTCCTTCCTTCCTTCCTTCTCTCTCTATCCCTGTGCACTGTTTGGAGGGCAGGAAGATGCTTTGCGATAGATTGAATTCATCCCAGCCCTAAAATTTGCAAGGGGATTTGGCTAAGTAATAGCAGGCTTGCATGTACAGTCCAGTTATTATTTCATTTCAGCCTCATTTATAAATAGGCATTTCTTTCTGGGGCCTCTGAGACGTAATGCTTTCTGCAGATATAACCAGATCAGCTGTAGCTCTGTGTGCAACTAAGGGAAGATTTGCAGCATTAAGAGACATACAAACCCATTTTTTATCATTTAGCTAAGGAACAGCTGCTTTCCCTCTCACTAAAATTCAAAACAGTAAAAAACCGTGTGTGTGTGCAGCACAAGGGCTTAAAAGGCAGGCATGCCACCAGCAAGGGTTCACAGAGTCAATATTGTATTTATGCATGAGTAACCTTATATATTTCAGTGGGATTGCAGAGCCATCCTTATTTGTGGACTGATGCCAGCAGACAATTTGCAGGGACAGCCTCCAGGATTTATGCACTCTCTGAAGAAACCACATTTCTCTTTTCCTAGAGTTACCCCATTCATTCCAGTACAGGATGCAGCACTGCCCAAAGATCGACACGCATGGCTGCGCCTCTACAGAAGTGAATGGGTGGCTGGAGGAATCCTTTCAACATAGAAGGAGCTTAGGCGAAAGAGATCAACGTATTAAAAAGGAGGAGGAAGAGAAAGATCAAATTCAAGGGATTTTTTCATATGGCATCAGGTAAATGTCTTCTTATTTTCACAGTTATTTTCAGAATTTTGGGAAATTATTTTTGATCTTTGCACTGTATCGTTCCCTCTGTTGGTTTGCTTCTGGTTGTATTATATGCTGCTCCTGGTTTTCTCTCATTTTCATCTAACCCATTTTATTGCTACTGTGTAATTTATGGTATGAATTCCTACACTGCTCCAAATACTGCCGTATTATGTGGTTTCAAAATCTGACAGAACCAAAAAGTCCTACTGGTTTTGACGGAGCTAAGCATCTTAGATCTGCAATTATTCTTGTTGTTTAGTCATAAAGTTGTGCCTGACTCTTCACGACTGCATGGACAACATTCCTCTGGGCTCTCCTGTCCTCTGCCATCCCCTGGAGCCCATCCAACTGCCCCAGTGACCCCATCCAGCCACCTCAACCTCTGCCATCCCCTTCTCCCTTTGCCTTCAATCATTCCCATCATCAGGCTCTTCTCCAGGGAGTCCTTCCTTCTCATTAGGTGGCCAAAGTATTTGAGCTTCATCTTCAGTGTCTGGCCTTCTAAAGAGCAGTCAGGGTTGATTTCCTTTAGGATTTACTGATTTGATTTCTTTGTAGACTGAGGGACTATCAGGAATCTTCTCCAGCACCACAATTCAAAGGCGTCTCTGATGCAAGCCCTCCAAAATGTCCCACATGTGATGCATTTGAAACACGGTGCTGGGGGAGAGCTTTAGGGATTCCCTAGACCAGAAAGATAAACATGCAGCCCCTAGACCAAATCAAGATCAATCCTAGATCAGAGCATTCCCTAGAAGCAAAGATGACAAAGCTGAGGCTTTGAACACATCATGAGAAGGAAAGACTCCCTGGAGAAGACCATCATGCTGAGGAAAGTTGAAGGAAGAAGAAAAGGAAGGCCAAATAAGAGATGGGTGAAGGAGGGCACAGTCTTGAATTTAGAACAGCTAAGCAGGGATGTCCTAGATGAAAGCCCCGTCATCTTGCAGGGCTTTCATTCGCAGGGCTGCCACAAGTCAGGGACAGTTGGATGGCGCGCAACCACCACCCCGCCCACCGCTGCTCCATTCCCCTCCTCTCAGCAGAAATTTCCTTCTCGCACTCCTCATCCTGGTCACTGCCTTCTCCTGTCCCACTTTCTTCCTCCAGTGTAGCAACTGCAGGGAGGACAAGGCAAGGAATGGGAACTGAAGAGGCATTTAGGGGTTGGACCATAAGGAAGACTGAGCGCCGAAGGATTGAGGCCTCTGGACTGTGGTGCTGGAGGAGACTCCTGCGAGTCCCTTGGACCACAAGGCGATCAAAGCGGTCAGTCCTAGAGGAGATCAACCCTGACTGCCCTTTAGAAGGCCAGATCCTGAAAATGAACTCAAAGACTTTGGCCACCTAATGAGAAGGAAGGACTCCCTGGAGAAGAGCCTGATGCTGGGAACAATAGATGGCAAAAGAAGGAGGGGATGGCAGAGGATGAGGTGGCTGGATGGATTAACTGCAGCAGTTGGTGTGAGCGTGGGTGGACTCCGGGGGATGGTGGAGGACAGGAAGGCCTGGAGGAATGTTGTCCAGGGGGTTGTGATGGGTCGTGACTAACAACAACAACAACAAGCCCAATGGACTTGGAGGGGGAAATCCAGGTTCCATCCAGCACTTCCAACAGAAGAAAAAAGTGTGCTGCTTCTCTGACTCCTACCTGAAAGGGAGACTAGTGTCTCCCCACTGTATTGTCTTGATGCTAATACAGCATCTGATCGTTTTCTCAGATCTGGCTGCTGGAGCGAACAGCAGGAGCCAGCAAATAATTAGTACAGTCATAAGCCAAGGTGAAGATTCTGTTAGTCTTCAGGGACTCTTTCAGCCTTTCTTTTTTCCTTCTTTAATTAAGAAAGCCTCTCTCTGTACAAGAATTCCATTAACCCCCTACCAATATCCTCAGAAGAGATTAAAGGCAAACAAAGATCTGAAATATAGAAATAGAAGTCAGCAGATGCCACAGGGGTAAAACTTTATGTTTTATTGGATGAGGGCTAGAAGTATGTGACTTTCTACAGAACTCTTCCAATCTGGGAGAGATCCTTTCACCTACTTACATTCTTGATCTTGGGAACATTACGTCACAACATTATATCTAGTGATTACACCATGATATTTTGGGTGCCAAAGAAGACCATTTTATTCTCCCCTTCATTCATAAGTTTTAGTGCTTTGAGAGCTTATAGCTCTTCTATTTTGCTGCTAATTTTACATTTCTTTGAAGTGGATTTTTTTTTTTGGTTGAATCTTTGCCACTTGTTTTATCTTGGTCTTATTATGTGCTAAATTTATTCATTGCCGCATTGTTTTACTCTGTATTTTAAAGGCAGAATCCTGTGGGAATGTCCACGAGCATCCAAACTCAGAGGGTTGTGGGCAGCCTATAGAGGTGGTGAAGGTCACCTCTGCACTCCTCTGGCTCTACAAAGTGCTTGGACAACCAATCTCCGACTAAGCGTGGTGCTTCCAGCAGGAGGGGAGCAGGCGCTGTGTCTACAGCCTCCTTCCCCCTCGGCCTGGCCTGGATGTCTCACTCCCATGGTTCCTGAGAAGCAGCAGGGGTGGCTCCTGCCCCGCCAGCCACAAGAATGGAGAGGGAACTCAGCTGCCAGTTCAGAGGATCTTCTCTGCCACCCCAGAGAGGGGCTTTTGGAGGCAGGGTGTTGGCAGCTGGGAGGCTGGGGCACCAAGAGGCAGTGGTCCCGGCTGGTACCTTTTGGCCACCTTCCCTGCTCCAGGCTCAGACACTGAAAACAGCCATCCATGCGCTTCACGGGGCAGGAGGAGAGCAGTGAGCTTTGTCTCCGTGCTCCTCTTACCCTGCAGGAGCTGCTCATCTTCCTCCAAGTTCAAAGAGTTACAAGCATCCCAATCGGACAGCAACCAAATTCTTCCTGCTTCGGTCACAGTCCTTGTTTCTACAAGTTTTATGAGACATTTTAACGGGCTCTTCACTGCATGTTGCCCCAGGCACTGGGAAGGCAGAATTCACAATCTACACATCAAAGAAAATTAACCGATCCCCAAAGGACCAGCACCCTTCAGTCGGCAGGCCTACACTTGGGGGTCCCCCGCCTGCCAGGCTGATGCGGGTGCTGCAACATCTGGAGCTGCATTCCCAGGCCCCACATCTGGCTCGGGTTCAGGCATGCTAAAATTAACCATTTTCATCAAGGCACTAAATCGGAGTTGCGCTGCTTGGGCCAAGCAGTGCTCAAAGTTTCCATTCATCTCGGGGTGTTTTAAATCCTTTGCTATGGCAAGCCAAAGCTGTGAACAAAAAAGGCACTGTAAGAATATTTTTGCAGGCATTTTTGCATTTGAGGTGTGAAATCCCTCTGCTGGATGACTCACCGGAATGGAGGCCCTGCTGTGACCTCCGTGGCAGCCAAGTCTCACTCGGGAATTTATCCAGCAGCAGAACGTGTCCTGGGGAGCAGCCTCAGTGCAGCAGCAGCAGTGAGACGGGGCAGGGGTGCCAGGCTGGCCAACGTCTGCTCAGCCTGCCCTGGTTGTGGGTGAGGACGGCTGCTTTGGGGCTCATTCTCAAGGACTCCTGGGCTTCGGGAGAATCAGAATCAGAATGAGAAGCAGAACTGGGAAGCAGAACTGGGAACGTGGGACATGCTGGGACACTGAGATGAGGGAAGCGGAGGCGCTCATCTCAAGGCCAGGCTTCCCAGCTGGATAGGCAGTCCTTGGGAATAACCAGGACGAGCAGCTGGCGGAAGGGGACCCTGAGCAGGGAAGTTTCTCGGACGCAGATCAGGCAGCCCCGGTTCTTGGCCCATGCTGTAGAGTCAGCGGAGGAGGGCATCCCAGTTCGAGGATCGCTGCACGGAGAGGATGTGTGCTCACTTTCAGGAGGGATGGAGCCCAGGCATGCTCATAAGGAGAATTCCTGGAGGCACTTTCTCATTTGGGTTCGACAAACTGCTCTGGGCATTAATGCTGGGTGATTCGTGCTTTTTATCAATAAGGGACACTTTGCAAAGAAAACGGTCTATGGCTTTCGAATGCGTGAAGGAGGAACAGTGGCTCAGAACAGCCTGCCTGCAAAAACTCAGAGAAGGGGACCATGTCCATCATAATTCAGAGATTGTTTCTGGCTTTTCAGATACTTTAAAAAAAATCCTCTTAGAATTTAGAGCAGCAGGGGAGGGAAGGGGACAATCTTTGTTGGATCATACCAAAATCTACACAGTTTACCATCTGCAAACTTTGACCATTCCAATAAACACATTTTACAAATGACTAGTGTCATGTGCATAACATAAAAGGGAACAGGCATAACAGATCATTACATAGATGAAAATTAAATGGTTGTTTGCTCGAGTGGATTGGGATAAGAATTTTCTTAAGTTTACACATTTTTGCAAAGAAAAAGAAGCCTTGAATATCATCTCTGAAATGTTAGGATGTCACCTTACTCTACATCCCAAAATAAATTTGTTCAGATAATAAGGAAGAAATTGCACCAGAAGCTATCCAGTTAAAAACACAGTCATGGGAGCATAGCTTGCTGGACGATGGGAGATGTATGAATTTTTCAGTCTAAACATTTAGTGATTTAACCTTAACAGTGATTCTACTAAATGTAGCCAAAAAAACAAAACAAAACCCCACCCAAAACATTGCTTTATATTGGGCATCTTCTCAAATTCTGCAACTGTTTGCTTAAGGAAAATCTGGGATATAAATCTGTCAATTGGTGTGACATACAGACTGAAGATCACTGTAAGTTCTGCAAAGAAATGCATGAATAGAAAAACAGTTTTCATTAACCTCTGAAGTAAAGATCATGATAGACCGTGCTCTTTTCTCTATTATTTATTTGCTTAGTAGTATTAGATTGATATCCCACCCGTTTTTCCAGCAAAAAACCCAAGGCAGCTTATTATTTTAACTTAGTGTTGTAAGCCGCCCCGAGGCTTTGGCGAATGGGGTGGCATAAAAATGTTTTAATAAACAAACAAATAAATAAATAAATCATTGAATTATTATTGCAAGATTTTGTCTTACTGAATTTTAATTACCACCTTTGTTCAAATTATATTTGCTTTGTATCATTGCCTTTTCATACAAATAATGCAGCCTTGGGGAAACAGCCAGTGTGGGGGTTTTGTTTTTCTTTCTTTCTTTCTTTCTTTCTTTCTTTCTTTGGACCATCTATGGGAAGAAGGGTACTCCCAGTGCTAATTGGGGCAATCCAAGGTCAAAGCAATCTACCAGACTCAGAGCTGAGAATCCAGACAATCCTATGGCTCTTTAGATGCTGTTTAGGGTTCACAGGATTGCTTTTTCTATCCATGAATACTGAGCTTCAGCCTACCGATTCCTTAAGCAAGACAGTTTGTGTAAATGTGCACATAAGAAAAAGCCAAAGCTCTGGAGGAGGTTTCGAGATGATTCGCATTGGTGTCCTGGCAGGCATTGCCTGAGAAGAGGGATTCCCTCTGAATTCCTGGAAGGGGTGTTAAAAAAAGAAGAGATGAAACAAGAAACACTTGGCCAGTTTAGCTGTGCTAAGTTGAATCTGGAGAGAGGAAAACCATGCAGCCACGCAGAGACGTGACAGATGAGTGAAGTTGGAAACGGCTGATCTTGACGATGGAATACATAATCTTCCATGGGTGAGTCAGTTGAAAAAGCCTTGATATCAAACAACAATCATGTATTAAGAGATGGCCTAATAAAAACCTGATCTTCCACGAGGAAAAAAATAATAATTCTCCAATCTTTCCCAAGTGACCCTTGTGCCTGGTTTAGCTGACCATCCACTTGCTGATGGCAGGTGAACTCCATTTCCTACAGCCCCGCATCTTTAAACAAGAGCAGCACTCTCAAACATTCTCTGTCCTCTGTAAAAAAGTATGCCTGGCCCCTGCTAGGCCTGGGCCTGCCCATCCGAGCTCTGGCTGTGCCCATTGCTCCATGTTGCTCGAGGGAATACGGTGCTTCCGGGGAGAGTTTTTCCCAGTCCATCTAACACCAGCCCTGTTAAGTCAGCCCCGTGCCCTGTCGCATCCCACAGCTGGGGAATGCTGGGTGAGAGAAGTGTGGAACTCAGCAAGACTGGCCAAGGCCTCCGTTCCTCTGTCTCGGGCCAAGTTGGGCTCACTCTCAAAACAATCTGCCTCCACTGTAAAATATTGCCCATGAGCTGGACTTTCCATTTTCAGATCTCAATCTACGTTAGTTGCTTTGGCAATCGTGAAAAGTGGCTGAAAATAGTTTTGGACTCTAAAAAGGAAGAAAAATGTTGAATTTAGATCTTTCTTGGACTATTTTTTTTCAGGTAGCTGCAATTATTACTCATAATTTTGGAAGATTGGGCCTAATTATAAACTCTGCCAGTCAGATCCCAGACTAGCTTTCTGTGCTCTTTGGCATAATGAAATGTGCTTCTGTCATAACTTATTTTCTGAAACCCCAGATAGACAGGAGTTGATCACTCTGTGAAAAATGAATAAATTTACATTCTAAATATGAAGTTTTATCCAACTTTGTGTGAAGTACAATCCTAATTATATTTCTTATGTTTTGTCCATTGCATAGAGTACAATAAATTGCGGTCATTTTTGCTGAGAAGGGTTCTCTACCTCATTAAAAAAAAAAAGAAAAAGGAGGAGGAAGACAAAGAGGAAAATCGAAGAAGCAACTTTTCCCTGAAGTATGGGTGGAAAGTTTAGTTCAGTCCATCACCCAGTTATCAGAAATTCCAGTAAATAAGGGAAAATATGTTTCTCTTCTTTACATGTTCTGACACCTTCAGTCCTTTAGAGCTGCTTCAACGTATGTTAAAACAAAACAGCAAAACTTGTCTGCTAACCTGATACAGAGAAGAAATGCTCTAAGCAAGTAGAGTTGCATTTTTGATCTCACTTAAATCATACCATCGCAATGACTACAGAAAAAGAGATAGTTTGTCAGTACTCTGGGCCCATCACCTGGGTGGGCATTTGGGAATCTCCATGGCCCTGAGTTTTGACTCTCAAACAGTATTTGAAAATGCTGATGACTGAATCGGTTCTCCTTCCTTCTGAGTAGAAATGATGGTCTCTCTTGCTTACTTGTAAGTGGACATAGTATCCATAATAATCCATTTTTCCAAAAGTATCCATTTTTTGGCCCTGATCACTCTACCTTGGTCTGCATCCATTCATCTTGGATCTTCCAAAAGATGGATGTGGTCCCCCAAACCCTTGAGACTTCAGTTGAGTCCCCAAGCTGAAAAGAGACAAGCTATTCTCTCATTCTCTGCCTTTCCTAACTTTGCAAAGTCACAAGAGGAGAGGAATAACAAGAACGAAATTCATGATTAGTGCATAGTGATGACTTCAGAACATAATCAGACCTTCCATGGCCAACGCGAAGGCTGGAGAAGATGCTTTTTTATTCTTCCTCATTTACAGACCAGGAGCATATTTTTTTTTAAAACACAAACACAGAGAGGCTCTGGCTTCCAAAATACACACCAACAAGAACAGATTCAAACATTTTTAGAAGACTTCCATGCATAAAAGCAGGAACATCTGAACAGCCTTTGGCTTTAGTGAGCTTAATTAAATATTCTGTTACATTCACCTCACCGTTGACCAGGGATTTCCAAACTAGGGTAGTTGGTATTCCCAAAAGATCGTTCCCATTTCTACCCCTTCCTACATCCACCCCAGCTAGTTGACTCCCTCCCCTGTGACATGCAACACCTTGTATCATCCTAGAAGTGGGAGATTATTTAATTCAGTTAACATTTTAAAAAGAACTTGCCTAATTTTGCTCTTTTAAACCACAACAAGAAACAAAACTCGGCTACCCTTTGAAATGAACACTTCTCCAAATTTTGCAATCAAGTTCCCCAGTGAAAATGTGAGCACAACACTGCACAAATATGCATTTTATTTGCAGTGTTTAACAGTGCATATATTAAGCAAAAAAATGTATAAAATGCACAAATTAGGAGAGACGTGTGCAACAATGCTTATGAAAATGCATACAAAGTTTTTAATACATATCAAATGTTAAAAATCAGTGCAAATAGGAAAAGGAACACATTTAAAACTGGCAAATTCATCCACGCTGAAATTGTGCTTTTCAACTTTCGTATCTGATCTTGAACTGCCTTGAACTTGAACTTGAACTTGAACTTGCACACACAAACAGGTGCCATTCTGGAAAGAGCTGAAATGTAAAGGCCCAGAAAATGCTTTTTTCAGTCAATTAAAACACCCGGAGGGAGTGTAAGTGTGTCACTGCTTGTTTCATCCAGCTTACACAGAAGCAAGGCAAGAAATGAAGACCAGGAAATCACAATTTGCACATCTTAGTCTCTGGTTAGCATATCATGCACCAGCTTGCACATCACAGACGATGGTGCCGGTCATGATGAAGTTTATAGAAATTAGATTAGATGAAGACTTCCAGAAGAAAGGACAAGAAGAAACTCTCAAGTCTAGATGACAAGTGCCCTGAAGAGCAGCTCGTTTCTGAAATGAAGCCGCTGTTCTCTCCAATTAGCATGGTGGCATCGAACCTTTCCATACTTCCTTAAGTTGGCTCTTCCTCAAACTCTCCCCCATGTGGGCAGATGCCAAAGGCAGCCCAGCTTACGTGCTGCCAATGCAATTTGGCTGTTTTTCATGTGTGGTTCCAGATCTTTCCTATAAAGCAGAGAAACAACCACTTGAAAAGCTCCCTGACCCCATGAACCCTACACATTCAAAGGGGTCATCCACATGATTGGTTGAGGGAGTGAATACCATAAGACCTGTTTTTCACTAATGTTATAGATGCACCATTGGATGGTCAGCTTAACTGGTGGGTGAGTCATCAGTACCTTCTTTGCTTCTGTTGTACTGGAAACAACTTTTCCCTTACAAAAATGCTGATGTAACCTCATTCCTTTTAGCCTCAGGGATAATCTAAGAAAAGAAACCCACTGACAAAAGCCAAAGAACAACACCAACCAAGTTTTAAAATAAGATGTATTGCATTTTTCTCCTGAGCTTCACCTTCCACAGAACTGAAGAACTTCCACATGGTTCTCCACCCTTCCCAGTGACATTTTCTTCCTGCAAAAGTCCTGAAAGATAGATAGGCTAAAAGAGACGGATAGAGCCAGGATCATCCGATGAGCTACATCGCTGCTGGAGATGTGAGCCCAAGGCTCATGGTCCAAGGCCAACACTGTACCCACTACCCATCCCATCAGCTCCCATCACCCCAGATTCACTTCATCCCTTGAGCACTCCAGTGACAGCACAGCTCTTGGTTATCATGAAATTAGGTAATTGGCCTTCTCAATATTTCATTAGCTGTACGTTTCTAGTATTCTTCCTAGGTGCATTGAAATGTCCTGGGAATTGCAGTCTCAGTATTTTTTTAACGCTGACCTGTTAAATAAGTCATTTAGAGTATTTTCTTCCAAATCCCATAAAACAGGTTGGCTGGAAATAGAAGGGGATATCCTCGAAGGGAGATGCTCTCTGATTTTAACTCTCCAACACAGAGATAATGCAGAGTTGCATCAGATGCTGAAAGATAGCTATTTATTTACGATACACATTCCAGGCTGCAAGGAAACATGGAGCCAAGGCCAAGAGATGTTCTCTTAGATTTTTTAAAATTGTTTTTCAGCTCTCTCCTTTTTTGAATTTAGAAATATTTCACTGCACAGGTAGGAGGTCTCTCAAGGGAGAAACCCCAATCTTGTTTGTAGATGGACCAGATTCACTGCCCTACTGATAGCAAGCCAGGTGGACAGGTTTCCTACTAGCAGGGGACAGTCCTCTTTTTTTTTCAATTCTGGCCTCTTTTTTCAGAGCTTCCGCGAGTTCGCCAAGCAGCCCAGTATACAGGTAAGGCCAACTTCCAAGCCAGAGCAGAGCATCAGAACAACTCTAATTCCCAAGCTGATATATCCGACCTGTACACAAATGGGCTCCTAAGATGGTCCACCAAAATTTGTAGAAGAGACATTGAAAGGATAAAATGAGATATATAGGCAGAAACATTTCTTTCCCTCCCGAAGACAAAAAAAAAGGCATGGGGACAGAACTTGGGGGAAGAGTTAAATCTAGGAAGTTCAGTTCATAGGTAGAAATAGTCTTAGAAACATAGAAAACAGAGAAACAGAGAGAATCAGAAGGGGCCTCCCAGCCCATCTAGTCTGACCCCCCAGCTCCAGCCACTCATGACATTCCTACCATGTGCACGTCCAGCCTATCCTTAAACAGCCTCAGTGATGGATCTTCAACCACCTCCCGTGGAAGCCCATTCCATACCCTTGAATCTTGTTTTCCTGGGTTTTTCTCCATTGGAATGCATCCTGCCCTCATCCTCAGGGGAAAAATGGTTACGGCCCACCCCCTCACTTACCTGTATGTCACTAACAAATCCCCTCTGAGTCTCATCTTCTCAAGGCTGAAGAGGCCCAGTTCCCTCAGTCTCTACCCTGCAAACCAACCACCACCCTTGTTACCCTTCGCTGCAACCTTGCTATATCCTTCTTGTAATGAAATGAACACAATACTCCAATTGCGGGTGCACCAGAGTCATATAAAGTGGTAGTAATACCTCTCTTGATCTAGAAGCCACACTTCTGGCTATGCAACCAAGAGTGGCGTTCGCCCTCTTGACTACTGCATCACACTGCTGACTCATGTTTAGCCTGCAGTCAGCCAGCACCCCAAGATCCCTTTCACAAGTGCTGCTCTCCAGCCACTTGTCCCCTAACCTGTACTTATGACACCCATTCCTATGCCCCAAGTGCAAGACCTTGCAATTACCCTCATTGAATGCCATCCTGTTGTCCCTGGCCCACTTCCATAGTCTACTGTGTCCAGATGATCAATTGAGCTTTATTGAACTGAGTAGCTGGGTTTAGAGAACAGGAGAACTCACACACTGTCCCCCCGCTTTCTCTCTTCCCTTGGCCTGTATTACGAGTAAGGGTAGGTGAGAAATATATTTGCTTTACATTTTAAGGCAGACCTCCTAGATTTGCATCTCCCAATTGAACACACAAAGTCAATTAAACAACAATAATGGCACTTTTCTGAATTTTGTGATACATTGCACATATCAAAAACATGTACAAAAATGCTATTAAGGAGAGAAGGTGCACACAAAATGCTTATCGTAAAGGAAAACTTGCACACGAAGCCATCATATCAGAAAAATTGCATTCAACATTGCAGAAAATAAATGTACACAAAGATACCAATTATTCTACAAAATGTTAGAGAGAAATTGCACATTTATGCAGAAGTGGAACAAAACAAACTTCAAATTGGACTCATGAGAAGCTGAGTGGACTCAAAGTTGACAGATTCACCCACCCCCTTGTTTAAGCAACCTGCCTAAGAGCTGTACAGAACCATCGTAATAAATAAAGCAGATGCCTATTTTATGGAGCAAGCCCCAATGAATTCAGTAGGACGTCTGGGTGCGTCTGAGGCTTTATTTATGAGCCACCCCGAGGCTTCGGCAAATGGGGCGGCATAGAAATTTTCTAAATAAATAAATAAACTGTGTGTTGCTAGCATCCAGAATTCAAAGATCAACGGGTCATGTGCCTCTTGATAGGCACCCCCTGTTCTGTGCCACAAGTTGATAACTTAGCTTGACCTGAAGGTTACCCTCTGTCTTGCAAGATCCAACTGCTTCACAAGATCATCAGCCTGCATGTCTGATATCCAAGTGTCCCCAGGAAGCATCTGTCCCCACAGAGCCACCAATTGCTCCTTTGCCAAAAGAAGTCTGAATTGCTCGAATCTTTTCCCCAGACAGAGTTACTTGCTCCTGAGCCAAGACTCTCTGCTTGTGACATTGCGTCTAGCACCTGGGACTACCCAGGAGTACATGTTTGTGTTGCTCGATGCATTAGCATCCTGGTTGCGATGTGAGCCCAGGCGGGCTTGCCAGAGAGGCCCTGTCCATCAACACACCATTAAGAAATAAGGCTCTCCATTTGATCCTGCATAAACCGTGCCAACAGGATTGCTTTGGCATCGCTCATAGGTATTTTCGATTTTGCTTTGGACAATCCCCAGCAGTGTACGTGTTCCATGCTTTTGCAAGCAAACTATACAAGTGCAATTTTCAGCAACTTGAGAGTCTCGGCTTTAATATGATTTTCTTTTTCTTAACAACAAAAAGTTTCTAATCCTTGTCGTTCTAACGGTGTTGAAAATGCGTGGGCCTTTGCTAGGGAAATATCAATAACGGCTTATGTGCCCAATAAAACTTGCTGCAGTCAAAGGTGGCATTTTTCTGTCTTCCTCCCTGTGCTGAACAAAAGCAGAATTAGGGCATAATGCTACACCCACTTACTCCAAAGTAAATGTGCTGAACTCCGTTGTTGTTCAACTTATTCAGAAATGAAATGGAATTAGAAGGAAGCAGAAAACAGGCCAAATTGGCTCAGCACCTCAAATTATAGAGGGTGGTTAAAAGAAAGAAAGGACTGCAAGGGACTCCAATTGGCACATGGGATGAACCATGGGGCAGAACAGCCCAACTTTAAGCATAAGTCAATGAGTTCTGAGCTAGGAGTAACTGATCAAGAAAGAGAGTGCTTCCTGATGTCGTCGGACTCTGGTTTCCTGTAGCTTGAGCACATTTTATTTATTTATTTATTTATTTATTAAACCATTTCTATGCCGCTCCTTGCCGAAGCCTCAGGGCGGCTTACAACACAAAAAAATACAATAAAATACAAAAAAATAACAATATAAAATTAACAATATAAAATAAATAACAATGTAAAAGAAGTCGCCCTGGCCAGATAAATAAGCAAATATTGTTAACAATTAAAATGATGTTTAAATAAAAAGGTCT
>NW_025336296.1:2813588-2830306 GCF_004798865.1 Varanus komodoensis
GTTAACAATTAAAATGATGTTTAAATAAAAAGGTCTTCACCTGGCGCCAAAAAACAAATAACGACGGCGCCAGGTGGACCTCTCTGGGGAGCGCATTCCATAGATTGGGCGCCACCTAATTTCTTTCACGGAGGGTTCCCGGAGAAGGGCCTCTCCCGCAGATCTCAAGGGGCAGCCGGGCATATATGGATGTAAGCGCTCCTTCAGGTAACCAGGACCCAAGACATTTAGAGCTTTATAGGTCATCACCAACACATTATTAGGCATCCTTCCCTCTGGGATGACTGAGAAGCGATCCTGACCCAGGTCTTGGACTCTACCAGAAGGCGTCCAGCCAAGACAGCCGACAAATTAAGTAGCATCACATCCTCGCTGCCTAGTCCTTAAGCAAGTGAGCAACCTGAAGAGTCCTGACCTTTCCAAAAATGGAGGGAAGAAGGTGAACGTTTCCAGCCTGGATGCAACTTTCCATGTAGGCAGGGGCTACTCCCATGCGTCAAGGGTATTGCCACTTTGATTCATGCCATTTGTAAACCTGCTAAGCTCACATAAAGGACCATGCTGGTGAAGTCATCAAAACTGTGTCAAAATTGCAGGAACGGAAGATGAGGGAGAAATCAGCGGTCCAGAAGAAGACACCTGGTTGTCATCTAATCTCTGAGATGGAGGCCAAGCGAAGCCCTCAGAAGAATGCCAGTCCCCAGTGAAGAGAAAAGGAGGAGGGGTGGGAATCGGAGACCCAAGGGTTGGCCTTCAGATGGAAAGGGAAGCTCAGTGCAATATAGCAGGGCGTGCAAGCAACTGGCACCCAGCTGGAGCACAGGGCTTTGTAGCTCAGTCAGCTTGAACAGGGAGGTTCTTGCAATCAGACTCCATGTCGTAACCACTTTGCTTCTTGGAGCTTTATTGCAGAAAATGAATGAGAGCTTATTGATTCTATATTCTGCAAAACTTGCGCAGAACTTTTGTCTCCATTGAGGGCATGAAGAGCTTGTCTGCAGCCTGCAAGGAGGCCGGCTTGTCTGTAACGTCTGCATAATAAAGCTGCTTGACTGGAATGAGAGCTTTCCAGCTTCAGAGGCAGCTGCAGGCAGCAACCCGAAGGAATTCCATTGGGAGAAGTTCTTGGAAGAGCATTCCAGTGATGGGTGGGACCAAAGCAAATGCGGCAAGACCAAAACACCAGAAAATATCAGCCTATTTTAGCTTCCAAGTTTCACTACCAGCAGCTAAGGGTGAAGAGAGGCATTTGCCCATTTTTAATGGGAAAACCTCTGCAAAGCAAGTCATTGTTGGACAGGGAAGGAGGTGGAAAAGGTGTGGCATCTGAGGAGCTCAGAAGCTTGGATGGGGACACCAAGAGTGCCTGATCTGACCCACGGGCTTCAGGTTCTTCACACCTGCCTTAAACAGGGCTGTAGTAATAAATATTGAAGTGTAAATGATCGTCATATTGCTCTCTATCATACCCATCCCCTACTCATGGGGAACAATCCCACTCTCCAAGAGATAAACAGATGATATCCTTTTTAAAATTCTTTGTCTTTATTCTCAGGGGAACTAACCCTCTGATTAAAAGCTCCATCACAAAACACAGATGTTCAAAACAAACAAGTCACTAATAAAATCCCTTGGCTATGTTTACAAGGCATGACCTCAGCTGTTACCAACCACAAGCACAGTCTCCTGGGAGCAACACCATTAAACTCAGGGGTCTGTTTCATATCACTTAATAAAACAGAAGAGCTTCGCCCACAGCTGAGCTTGCAACACATTTTGAGCTCTGACTGCCATTTAAATGTGAAGCAGGAAACCCATCAAAAGAAAGAGGCACCCTGATTCTCCTGCATTATTTTAATTCTCTGACTTCCTCTGTGTTGACCTCTCACAAGCAGTCTCTCAATTTGAAAGCCTCATTATCATTTAACTCACTTTGCCAGAACAAGGAAGGTTCTTCTTCCCCACTGCCTTTCCATGCTCAAAGAACTTCTCAAATATTCTCAATCCTGTTCCCCATTTATTTTAGTGATGCCATTTTATACCACGTAGGAAGCAATTTTATGGCCTCTAGACAGCATTTGAGAAGACTTAATTCGAAATCACGAGAAGTAGTAGTTCCTCTGTGCTCCTCACTAGTCAGACCTCACCTGGAATACTCTGTCCAGTTCTGGGCACCAAGATTTAAGAAAGATGCAGCTAAATTAGGAAGGGATCGGAGGAGAGCAACAAAAATGATGCAGGGTTTGGAAACACTGCCCTGTGAGGAGAGACTGAGAGAACTGGGCATGTTCAATCTTGAGAAGAGAAGACTGAGGGGGGACATGATATCCCTCTATAAGTCCCTCAAAGGCTGTCCCAAAGAGGAAGGCCAAGATCTCCTCTTGCTGATGCCAGAGTGCAGGACACGGAACACTCAATTCAAGTTGCAACAACCCAGATTCAGGCTGGACATCGGGAAAAGCTTCCTCACTGTCAGAGCAATACGACAGTGGAACCAGCTGCCTGGAGAGGTGGTGGGCTCTCCCACACTAGAGACATTCAAGGAGAACCTGGACAGCCATCTGAGTGGAATGGTGTGACATAGTGTCCTGCAACAGCAGAGAATTGGACTCGATGGCCTTCATGGCCCCTTCCAACTCTACTATTCTATGAGACACAAGAGATTTTCAATTCCCAGGAACATTTATTGGGCCAGGAAGACAAAAGACAGGAGGGGAGCTATCCTCTGGATAGCTGGAGACCAGAGATAGGAATTATCTTGAAGGCCACCCAGCTTCCTTCCTTTCCCCTCCAAAATGCTCCAGCAAGTGAAAACACCCATGTCGTGAAATATGGGAGCACATGTAATTACTGCAATGAGTTTGTGTCCTTCATAACTTAAAATCTCACATTGGTTCAGAATACATATATAATACAGTATGCAACTGATAGATCAGCTTTTATTCCTGGTCATGAGCTTGATGTCATTGAGCTAAAACCTTTACCTCTGAAATCCCAATCCAGTACTCTGCCTACTACATCAAGTTGGCTACCATGAGTTTGACATTTGGATGTGTTATAAATAGATCATAAAAGTTAGCATATATGATAAAAAGGGGTAAATAATCCTGGAATGACAGAGAAAAGCACTTGAATCTTTGCCTGCACAATGACGCCATGAGCTTCTTCTATGAGCTCATTTCTTGCTCAGATATAATTTGCAGTTACCCAGGATACAGAGGTGTCTATTTACACATTAGGAGCATTTTCTCCTCAGCAACTGAGGCAGAACCAGCCTAAAAGTGTTGCCTTTCAAATCAGCCCAAGCTTAGACTGTTTCCTCGGGTCTTTCTGCAAGCCGTCGTGGGCAACCGCCAAAAAGAGCAGCCACTTCCAGTGAGAAATGATTCACGGTTCTATAATGACTTGGCATTTTGTAGATTGATGTGGAAGACAGATCTAAAGAGTTAGCTGTGTTTCCATAAACCCATTTTCCCCCAGCAAGTTTCTCCTCTCTGCCCTACCCTGATGCCAGTCTGCAAGTCGGTGTGTGATGCTTCTGAGAGCCTGGCTTTGACCACAGAAAGAAGAGACAAGTCTGCAGCTGAGCCAAGTGGACTTCTCAGAACGATGACCCCACATTCAAGTGGCAAATGAGGATGGGCGGATATTGGGGGTGGAGTTGCTTATCAGCTGGCACTGGAAGATGTGCCAGTCATAAAAAGGGGTTCCTGTCCACCTTTTGCATGACCTCTGATGCAGCCAGCAGCAGCAGCAAAATGTCTCTTCCGTGCCCACATCCCAAATGATGCTATGCATGACGCAACCTGAGTGCAGTGACCACTTGTGAGTCACTCAAAAAGAAACCAAGACAGAGATTTTCATAAAATGTGCACCTGATAAAGTATGTCTATAGATGCAAATGTGTCTGTTATGAAATGAATTTAGATGCAAATAATATTCATCTCACTACAGTGGGGAAAACTGGGACCAGTTGATCTCAGCGTCACGGGACCTCTGAGCTCTGTGCTCAGTCTGCTGGCCAAGTGGACAGGTGACATCAAGCCCCTTTCACGGATTTCCTTCTGCTGGTTTTTATCTTTCAACTGAACTTGGCTGGCCTGCCCTTCCGATACAGTAGGACAACGCTAGGCGTTCCAGAGCCACCTGGCACATCGTCCACCCCAGGAGTACCTCAACACTGCAGCAGATTTGGAAGAGAGCAGGCGCCACGAGGTCACGCATCGTCCGAAGGCCAAGCTCTACCCGCCACTGAAACATACAATTTCTTTAAAAATAGGAGGCAGCTCTCCGGCAGCCCTTCAATAGCAACAATGCCCTAAAGGGTGTTTAAAAAGCAAAAAAAGGTAGAGTATCTGAAGGTGTTCTCCCTGACACCAATGCGTGCAAGAGCCAGCACCAGAATAAGGTGCAATTCCAAGACGTATTTGCCAGCTGCAGTGGAAGAAAAAATGGTATTTCTCACCACCATAAGCATACACGAATGCCAGTTGCAGTCAAGATGCCCACTGCCCCAAACTGGCCAATTTCTTTTGACACTTTCAGGAGAAAACTGCAGAAGTGCCTCTGCATTACAGCAATGGTAATATTAATTCATTAACAGCAATAAATTACTTAACCATGAAAGCAGCAGCAACAGTGGCATGACATTTGATACCCATTCAGGATACCCAATCCCAAAACACTTCATGGTAAGCATTTTGGGCTTACAATACCCATTAGCCCCAGCCAACATAACCAATGGTGAGGATGATGAGTTAACAAGGCCAAGATATCAGACGATATTAACCACTAGGACAGCGATGGCAAACCTTTCAGAGGCCGAGTGCCCAAACTGCAACCCAAACCCCACTTATTTATCACAAAGTGCCAGCACTGCAATAAAACCTGAAAACTGAGGTTATGGTTAAGAAAAAACAACCACTCACAGCCAGTACAAGCAAATATATATATGTATCCATGGCAGCGCATTGAAGGGCCAAGCGAAAGCTCGGACGAGTCGCGGCTGATGAGTTGTGGCTTGTGATGTCATCGCCTTGTGCCACAACTCCTTTCAGAGCATGCGCATGGCCCCTATGTGCGCAGTTATCCGATGCTCAGCTGCTGGGGCGATACTGGGGCGACTTGGCTCACATGCTTAAAAAGAGGGGTCTCTGTGCCCACTGTGGCACGCATGCATGAGGGACGCACCACTTCCCCAACCCTACCCTGGTGCACACCCCAGACCCTAAGAAAGTTTCATTGAAAATAATGCAATTTTAAAAAAGCCTTTCTTGAGTAAATGTTTTTGCACAGCTCATCATTTGCACCCATTCTAAACACATTCCAACCATCAAAAGCATGCCAGGAAACCTCATTTTTCTATTCCTAACCCTATACTGGTGCACACCCCCAACCCTACCAGAGGGATGCAGTTCCATTGAAAAAAATGCAATTTTGAAAAAGCCTTCCTTGAGTAGCTTTTTCTGCTCATCTCAACATTTCTGTCCATTCCAAACACATTCCAACCATCAAAATCATGCCAGGACACCTCATTTTTCTAACCCCAACCCAGTGATGGTGAACCTTTTAGAGGCTGAGTGTCCAAACTGCAACCCAAAACCCACTTATTTATCACAATGTGCCAACACTGCAATAAAACCTGAAAACCACCACCACTGCATCGCATATCTCTCTCATAAACTCTGCTGGTTGCTTCAAGCCGTGTGCCCTGAAAGTTACATGCTGTTGAGAGTTCTGCTCCTTTTGGCTGAAAATGTAACTTCAGGCTTGCACCACATGGACATATTAAAGTGTTACTAATTAATGTTTCTTAAAAACAAAAATTGTCCCGAGGTTTCAGGTCTGTGGGTTTTGCTGCCTTGGTGAATGAATATAGTGTTCCCAATGAACAGAGCAGTTCTTACTTTTAAGGAAACCCACACAGACCTGTTCTGTAAAAGAATGAGCAGGTATACCAGAATCAAAGAACAGGAGAAAAAAGTAGGTCACCAAAAATCCATTCAGAAATGGGCCTCCGGAACTTCACTCAACAGTGCTCTACTCTTTTAATAATAAACTTGCTTCATAAAAATCTATGGGGAAAGACAGCAAGCGCATGCTGGACAGAAATTGACTTTGAATGCCTTTTGGAAAATCATTTAACAGGTTACCATGTAGATTAACAAGAGAGGTTCCTTTTTCACAAGCACAGCAAAATGCATCATTGCAGCCAGAGCTGACCTATTTCAGTCAATATTCCATTAATGTACAAGAGAAACCACAATGAATGTATGGCTCTTTATCAGAGGGTGTCTTCCCCTCCCTCTCCCCAGTCCCTGCTGTGGGATTATTATATTTCTTAAGAAGTCAAACAAATCCAGCCAAAGAAAGTGGTTACCACAAATGAGGACGTCCTAAAGGTCGGGGACTTCCCAATGGAATGTAACTGGATGCCAAGAAAGAACTTGATTAATCTCAGAGGAGGGGGATACCCCTAAGAGCGGCTTGGTGCTGTTAGGGAGAGTTTCTCAAATAAACATCCACTCCACTCACGAAAGATTTAACACAGGGATGGGCGACTCACGACCTTGCAGAGGCTGCTGGACTACATCTTCCATCAGTCTAGTCCACAAAATCAATGATGACGATGATGGAAGGTGCAATCCAACAGCCTTTGGAGGGCCACAAGGATTGGAAGAACACCAAGGGGAGCGGGGCACAAGACAGCAAGGAAGCCACTCCTGTTAAGGGAGCCTGAGATCTAACTGAGTTTGGAAACGCTGGGATGAAATGCTGAGAAAGAGAAGAGTTGTCTTGTTCTGGGCACAAGAATTCTAGCTGCACGGGAGCAAGACTTCACCTGCAGCATATGCAGACTCTCATCCAAAGATCAAGAGAATACCCTACCTGTTGGTCAGCAGGATGTAGAAAGAGGTCCATTCTCACACTCCCAGGCCGTAACTGTGGCTCATCGGCGCAGCTCATGCTTTGCATGAGGAAAGGCCCAGGTTCAACCCCAGGCATCTCTAGCAGGGGCGAAACATGTCCTGCCCAAACCCTGGAGGGCTGCTGCCTCCTGGAGGGCTGCTGTCCGTTAAATTGACTGCGAATGCAACATTATGCAGCTGTTTGATACTCAAGTATACCAAAGGTAATCAGAAAGTGTGGGCTATTTTTTTAAAGAGTGTTCACATTTGAGCTGTCTCACTGGATGACTTTGGGCCAGTCACTGTCTCTCAGCCTAACCTGCCTGACAAGGTTGTTGTGGTGAGGATAGGATGGTGAGGAGGACACCCTTGCAAGCCACCTTGGGTTCCTTGCAATAACAATACATGTAAATAGTATTAAATGCAAATAATATTACACATGCAATAATCATAACAATATATATCACCAAAGCATAAGTTTAAAAGAAGCATTAGCTGTACTGGAAATGACCTGGAATTTAGCGAATTCAGCAATTCATTGAATTAGACAATCCCTTACTAAAGACTTTACAGACATGAAACAAAAGTTTTGCTGGTGGAGATGCAGCTAAGATCTTCTGACAAGACTATCTGTGATGGCAAATATTACAAGCAGGCAATCCAGATGGCTCTGCAACATCCCTTTTCCGTAATTCTCACTCAAGAATGTCCTGGTGTTCCCTTTTTGGAAGCGTATGCAGCTCTGCTCCCTCCCCCTGAGATGCTGGGTGCTGACATGTCTGGGGTCCCAGGAAGAAGTGCTAATTTGCATTTTTCAGGTGCAAAATGCTCAGGATGCCAGCTGGAGAGGGAAAAGGGAAATGGCAGGATAGCACACGGATTGGCCTGCTCACTCCTCTAACTGCTTAAAGGCCCTCTTGCGTGAGGGTGATGGAAGTTGTAGGCCAACAAAACTGGAGGACACCAGGTTGGGGGACGATGTGATTAGCAACCACATGGTTTGTTATTCAGAGACAAAGACCAGCTTCCCTTCCAGATCAGAGCACACAGAGAGGGCAAGTTTAAGTGAAAGGAATCCAAATTTTCATGCATACGAGGGAAAGTGGAAGGGTTGATGGGGTGCATTCGGGACACATCTTTGGTGTGATAGACTGGCAGGATCTTCAAGAAAGACCAGAGAAGTACTTCTATACATGAGGAATAATTAAGAAATAAACTAGATGGGAGAATATATCCCTGTTTGTTTGCTTGTGTGTTTGCTTTAAGGCTTAGGACTGTCTAAGGGAGCAGTAGGGTTTGGGAGTAGAAAGACTTTTCTGTCTGAATATGCATAGTGATGCACTTTATAGAGAGCTGGAAGCCATAATGACTAATTGGAGAACCTCCAAGTTCAAGGTCAGCATAACTTTGGATACTAGCTGTTGGAGAAAGGCGCCCACCCTGGGCTGTCTCCTCGACATCCATCCAATTGGTGTCACTTGGGGTCCTGCACCAGCAGGGGGTTGGTCCCGATGGCCTTCCAACTCTACTATTCTATGATTCTATGGTTTTATGAAATGCTGAGCTAGAGAGATTTCAATATCATCCAAAAAATTCATGGATATGGGCCAAAGTTCAGGGGTAGAGCCCCAGCACTGGACACAGAGTGACCAGGTCGACCCCTAACAACTGGAAATAGGACTGGGAAAGAATTCTCCCTGAAATCATGAAGACTGAATGCAAAGTATTCTGAGATGGGTGAGCCAGTGGACTTACTCAGCATGAAGCAGCTTCTCAGGAAAAGGAACAACCGTGCTTACGCGGCCAGCCTCACTCAAGCTGTATCAGCCTTCCCCACCCAAGAATCCTCTAGTCATGTCAGGACAACTTCCCCAGTCCATTCCTTTTGCACCATGGCCATTTCCAAACAAAGGGTCCTTTCATGTTATTGAAGTTCTAGAGAAATTCTACAAAGAACATGTAAAGCAGAGACAGAGATGGAAATAAGCATTCAAGCCACACCGCAGGTAGCGAGCATCAGTTGAGAAAAGAAAAACCGTTGATTGTCCAAGCTCCAGGTTAAGACCCCTTTCACCCTAATTTCCAATTCTGGCCTTTCTTTAATGATAAAGAGAAAAGGCAGAACTCACTCCAGTGAATGGATTGCGGAAAGCACAGGGCAAAGCTTAGCATGACAGGATCTGCCAAGAATTTAAAAAAAATATATTTATTTATTCACTGAATAGAATCATCGTGCATTTTAATGTTGTCATTTAAAATCCTTGCACTTTAAAATTGTACATTTAGCTGTTTCAGAGATATTGATTGCTAGTTGTGGGTCATGGAAAAGCAAGCATCAAATTTATTTCTCAATTTATTTGGATAGTTATAAAACCATCCTTCATCAAGCACTAACAGGCTGGTGAACAATAAATATGTAATAAAACAATAAAGTGCAAGCATAAAACAGTCAAATCACAAAGTAGTCAAGAGTCATAAACCAGACTAGCCAGCTTAAAATGTCCTGGTGAACAGAAATATGCTGACCTGGGTCGGAAATGGTTTCAAAGGTGGCAATTGTTGCTCTTCTGTTGGAAGAATATTCTAGAACAGTTGGAATGGGGAGGAACAGCCAAGAAGTCTCTGTCCCTAGCTGTCATGTGAGTAGAAGGCAACTTGAGAAGAGCATCTTCTTCAGCTCTTAAGACATGGGCAGATGGTCTAGGGAGAGGCACAATTTCAAATATTTTGGCTCCAAGATGTTTAGTGTCCTGTGGGTAAAGCTCTTGGGCTTGAACTGGGCCTGGAAGCAACCACCACAACTCCTTTAGGACTGGTGTAATTGTGATCCCATCTGGCTGCATCCATTTATATTCTGGTAGCCACTTTCCATGCTTGCTGAAATTTTTGAGTCATCTTCAAGAGGAGCAACTTCTCTCCAACTGGGACCGCCGTGACCATATTATCCCCATCCAGGACTGACCATAACCAACAAAATAACTGAAGCTAATTTCATTCATTCGTTCATTCATTCACATACTTATATGCCACCTATAACTGCCAAAATGACCTCCCCAGCCAGCTCACACAATAAAACAGCACCTTATAACATTTAAAACAGTTAAAAGAATAAAAGTCATCAAAACATGTAAATAATACAGTTACAATATAAAACAATATAAAAAGGTCCTTCACCATTCATGAGAGGGCTTAAATGTTTTTTTTTTTTTAAATAAAAGATACGTCTTCACCTGACACTGAAAAGAAAACAGAGATGGAGCCAGGTAAATTTCCCTAGGGAGGGTGTTCCAAAGATGGGGAATGTCAGTGGAAAAGGTCCTTTGCCAATTTGCTTTCCCTCTTATTTCCTTGAGTGATGGCTCTCTAGAAGGGCCTCCTGAATTGATCTTAAGGGGCAGATAGTATATATGGGTGTAGACAGTCCTTCCGGTAACCTGCCCCAAGCCGTTTAGGGCTCTGTATGTTAAAACCAGCAGCTTAAACTGGGCCCAAGCCACCATCAGTAGCCAATGTAATTCTTTCAGAACTGGTGTTATGTGGGCTACACTAGGAGCACCAGTCACCAAACAAGCGGCCCTATTTTGCACCAATTGCAATTGCCGGACCATCTTCAAGGGCAGCTCCATGTGCAGCATGTTGCAGTAATCTATTTTGGAATTCACCAGTGCATAGGTAACGATTTGCAGGTTCCCTCTGTCTAGGCCAGGGGCTGGCAACCCGCGGCTCCGGAGCCGCGCGTGGCTCCTGAATGCCCCTGCTGTGTCTCTGTCGCTCGCGTGACAGTCGCCGCCGATCCACGGCCCGTGCCGGCACAGCACTTGGATAAATTGAAGAAAAGAAAAGTTTCTGAAGAAAACCAAACGTTTAATGATACGTGGGTAGATTCATTTGCTTTTACTGCTGACGAACCTATGGGGTTTGCTGTTTAATGCAAGCAGCCCTTTAGCACTGACTTTGACTCTGCAGGAAGCTGTTCTCCTACTCAAAATATATGAAAGGAGTCCTACTAGTTTATAATGTAAGATTTAAAAAAACAGTCTTTAGTGACTGAACAAGAGTTGGATCTAAATCATAATGAAGATATACATAGCATTAAGGTAAAAAATGGTATATGCAGTGTTATCTTCATTTTAGATGTCAAAAGGGTTTTGCAGCTCCCGGTGTTTTCTTTTGTGTGGGAAACAGGTCCAAATGGCTCTTTGAGTGTTAAAGGTTGCCGACCCCTGGTCTAGCGGCAAAGCTGGCAAATCCACCGCAGCTAGAAAACAGCAGGCATTCCGAGCCACAGAAGACACCTGGGAAGGGCAGATCCAGGAGCACGTCCAGACTACACCCCTGCTGTTCCAAACTCCTGCCGTTCTGAAGAGTGTGCAGCCCTATCCAAATCAGGCTGTACACTCAGTTCCTGGACACAAGAACTACCTGTTTCCCATCTTGCCAGCATGCAGCTTCTCATTACCTGCCTTCATCCAATCCACTGCCAAAGCTAGGAGATGGTGTTTCAACAAATGACTGGACTTCATACAATGAAGCAAGAAGGATGGCTTCTTCAGATACATCCAGAGTGAAAGACGGATGAAAGAAAAAGGATTTTAACTACTCAATGTGTATGGTAAAATGATAACAAATGACAAAGAAAAGGCACCAGTGCTTAATTCCTACTTTGGCTCAGTCTTCTCCCAAAAGAAGCTCTACTACCTTCCTAACAAAAGGGAAGTAAAAACTGAAGGTGTGGGATGATAGCTCAAGATTCAGCAAATGGGGCGGCATAGAAGTCTCCGAAAGAAAGAAAGAGAGAGAGAGAGAGAGAGAGAGAGAGGGAGAGAGATTGATGGGAAAATGGTCATGGATCATCTTGTTGGGCTAAATCAGTTCAAATCATCAGGGCCCAGTGAACTCCATCCTAGAGTCATAAAGAAGCTAGTGGAAGAATTCTCAGAACCACTGTCTGCTGTCTTTGAGAATTCACAGAGGACCGAAGAAGTGCCAGATGACTGGAGAAGGGCTAATGTTCAAGAAAGAACAAAAAGGAATCTGCGAACTATAGACCAGTCAGTCAAGTTTCAACCCCTAGGAAAATTCTGGAGCAAATTATAAAAAATCAATCTGCAAACATCTTGAAGACAATGCAGTGATTACTGAAAGATAACATGGGTCTCTCAAGAATAACTTTGTCAGACTAGGGTTTGCCTGGAAAACCTCTCTAATGGACTGTAATAATGCTGTGGACATAATCTATCATGACTTAGCAAAGCTTTTAGCAAAGTGTCCAAGACATTCCAATCAGCAAACTAGGAAAAAGTGCGCTAGATAGAACAGCTATTAGGTGGATCAACAATTGGCTACAAAATTGGAAAGAGAGAGCGTTCATCAATGGCACCTTCTCAAACTGGTAGAGAGTTAACAAGTGGGGCATCACCAAGGTTCTGTCCTGGGCCCAGTGCTCTTAAGCATTTTTACTAACGATCTGGATGAGGAAGTACAGGGAATAAATATCGGATCTGCAGATTACACAAAACTGGGTGAGATAAGTAATACTCTACAAAGAAGATCCTTGGTGTTCTTGGCAAGTTAGAACACTGGGCTGAAACCAACAGAATGAAATTCAGTAGGGACAAATGCCAAGTTCTGCACCTAGGAAAAAGAAACCAAAAGTATTGCTACGAGACGAGGAATATTTGGCTCAATAATACTGCAAGTGAGAAAAATCTTGCAATTGTTGCAGATCACAAGCTTAATATGAACCAACAGTGCGATGCAGCTGCAGAAATGGCAAATGCTATTTTAGGCTGCATTAGTAGAAGCACTTCCAAATCATGTGAAGCACTAATTCCCCTATACTAGTCGGACCTCACCTGGAGTACTTCGTCCAGTACTGGTCACCACAATTTAAGAATGATGCAGACACGGGCAAATGACAGAGGAGGGCAACAAGGATGATCTGGGGTCTAGAAATAATGCTCTGTGAGGAGAGGTTGAGAGAACTGGGCATGTTCAGCCTGGAGAAGAGAAGCCTGGGCTGTGATATGATGTCACTCTACAAGTACTTGAAAGGCTGTCATGAAGAGGAAGGACAGGTTCTCTTCTTGATCATCCCAGAAGGCAGGACATGGAATAATGGACTTAAGTTACAGGAAATGAGATTCTAGCTAGATAGCAGGAAAAAATCCTCACTGTGAGAGCAATAGGACAATGGAACCAATTACACAAGGAGTTGGCGGCTCTCCCACACTGGAGGCATTGAAGATGCAACTGGACATCCACCTGAGAGCGATGGTTCAACTTGGTGTCGTGCATGGAGCCTTTCTTGGCCCTTTCCAGCTCTACTATTCTATGATTTTATGATTCTAAATATCAAGCATTGGACCACACTATGGCAGACATTTGTGAAATGATCGAGAATGCCTTCAAAGGGTCTGCTTAATTGGCTTAATAGAAGCTAAGCAAACTATAATGCTCCAGGCATGCAAATAGGAGAGCACAGCAGGTAAGACAATGTACTCGGCTGGTACTGATGTCACAGTAGCTAAGGGATGGGAAAAACTCTCCACTGTCGCTTTACTGATGTTGAGATCGCTATCTTCTCACAGGCTTGCATTACAGATCTGGAATTATTGCTCTTCAGTGCCATCAAGCTGCTTCCGCCTTTGGATCCAGACTTAGTCATGCATGCCGTTTGTTGTTATGTGCTGTTGTTGGCTCCGACTTCAGGTGACCTTATGAATGAGGTGCCTTCAAAATGTCCTGTTCATGACATCCTGCTTAGCTGTTCTAAATTCAAGGCCGTGGCTCCTTTTATGAAGTCCGTCCGTCTCTAATTTGGTCCTCCTCCTCTTCTTCTGCCTTTGACTTCTCCTAGCATGATTGTCTTCCCCAGTGAGGGAGTCACACGCATCGCTGCTACATCACTTTTGCAAAGTGGATCCAAATCACAAGACTGCATCCCTTGTCTTCTCTTGCAACCTGATATCATATTTCCCACTCAGAAGCAAAGACCTCAGAAGTTCCACTATGACTCTTCATTGCTAGCTCATGTGCAAAATGGGCTTCATTGAACATCATGATTCCCATTAAATGAGAAAGCAGCATGCAACAATTCAGAACTGAAATTACAGATGCTGTTTTATGGCAGACATTTGTGCTCTTCTCCGATGTCAAATCAGTTGCACAGTGCAATTATTGTGTTCGTGCGTTCACAACTGAGCCAAGTGGCATTTCTCTCAACAAGATCGCTCTCACTGCATACTTCTCACGTTCTTAATCAAAATATGCTAATGCATCTCACAAAGTAGGCTGTGGCTTATACAAGCTCCTGTCTCAATCAATCTGTCGTTAGTCTCAAAGGTGGAACAGGACACTTCGTTCATGTACTGTCCTCATTAACATGTTAACAACAGAGAAGCCTTACACTGAAGGTCCTCTTTGTACTGCATTAAATATACTGATCAGCCAAGTGGTTCTTTGCCATTATTGCTCTTCTAAAATCCACATGGCAAGGAGAGAAAGAGAGAAGTATGGGTCGGGGCCTCCAAATGATTGGGACTATAGCACCCATCACCCCCTGCCCTCCTTCCCCAACCTACCTCTGGTCTAGCCCCTGCAGAATCTGACAAAGGAGGCAAAATGTTCTGGCTCTATTTTGTCCAATCATTTTGTGAGGACTCCACACACACACACACACACACACACACCACCTGTCTAGCCAATGGATGAAGCCATTGCTAAGACTGACTTTTTTGTAGCAGTGCAAGGCATAGAGATAAGTATAGGATGAACATTCATGCGCAGAAAGGACTTCTGGTTCACGTTTGACCTGCTGTGTTTGTCTGGTCCTGATGGAGCAGAAAACAAGAAAACCTGCTAGGATTAGGCAATAGCATATTCAGTCCAAAATAACAGGTTATAGGAATAACAGAGATCCATGTTCTTTCTAGCTCAGTTCTTACTTCATGCACATATATATCCCAAGTATTAGGTTTGGGTGTTTGTTTTATTGAGTTTGTACACATGTTTAAAAATCATCCTGCTAGTGCAAATACACTCTACCATTGTATGCATATTATGGGCTGGCAAGTGGCAGAGGGCCTGGGCATCACATTCTCCTTCTTCTCTTGCTGGTGGGAAGGAAAGAGAGTGAAAGCACTTTATGCCACCACTGCAGTGAAATCCAGTGTCATTATCTGTTTATAAGCTGCCCAGAAAGCTTTGGCCACTGGGTAGTACAGGAAAACAACAACAACTACTACTACTACAGCTATCTGTTTCATGCATATACACACAGATAAAGATGCATATTTAATTCCCTCTATTTCTACTGTTAGAACTTAACAAAAGCTATGCTCATTTAATTCAGCATTTTCTTCACCCAGCAGCCAAGCAGCTGCCCAGAGAAAACGGACAAGCAGAACATGAGCAGAACCTTATCCACCCACCCGTTTTCCCCAGCAACTGGTGTGCTTGGGCAGCCTGCCTCTGCTACTGGAAGCAGCATAGAACCACCAGGACAAGTAGCCACAGATGGTCTCCTCCTCCAGGAATCTATCAAATCTCGCTTCAAAGCTCTCCAAGTTGGTGGCCATCACTGCATCTTGTAGCAACAAATTGCACAAGTTTGTTATGCTGTTCAGAGGGTGATGCCATTGCTTGCATAGCCAAAACAACACTCATAGGCTGGACATGCGGGGACTCGAATGTGTGCCACAAACACACATTGGCAAACCCTTCAAATGAAGCACATGTTCCATTTCCTATATGGCCCAGCAGCATTCACTGCTTCAGAATCCCCAACATTATGGGAAGACTTGGTTGGCTCTACAAGGAAACATTTATGTACACGAAACTCTTATCATACAATCAGCTTGACATCCAGAGAAGAGTGGAGTGGGGAATTAGAATGCTGCTTCCAAGTACACCAGTGAGAAATAGCTACATCCATATCTCCTGACCGGAAACTGTGCCTTAGACAGCAAAAGTGGCTCTTTTGGGCGTATTTTATTTAATTATTTATTTATTTATTAAAACATTTTTATGCCGCCCCATTCGCCGAAGCCTCGGGGCGGCTTACAACATAGATAAAACAAGTTAAAATCCATATAAAATAATCTTGATTAAAACTCACATTATAAAATAAGCCGCCCTGGCCAGATAAAATTCAATTGTATTTAGCATTTAAAATGTTGCTTAAATAAAAAGGTCTTAGCCTGGCGCCGAAAAACAAATAACGACGGCGCCAGGCGGACATTTTGGGCATATTTTTTCAGAAAAAAAGCTGTCACCCTCTAATAAATGGTAGCAATGTGAGATGGCAGGAGCATAATTAGTGTTGTGATGTGGAAATGCCCAGTGGTGGCCCCTTTCTGGACAGAAGTTGCTAGACACATCAGGTTTCTCTTAATCATTGTTCAAAAAAATCAAAGTACTGCTGAAATACATCCCCACACTTGGAAGGAATCCTCTGGCCACTGCAAGTGCATCATACAAGCTCTTGTGGGGGCTAAGAGCTTCACACTACAGGGATGGAAAGACAAATCATCTCCCTCAGCCACGGAGTGGACTGAAGACCTCATAACACAGGAATCTTCTGAGAGATCAGACTCCTGACAACTGTGCTTCCAACACTCATTCTGACATCTGATCAACCTTGTTGTTGTTGTTATTTGGGAAGTCGTGTCCAACCCATCGTGACCCCATGGACAACATTCCTCCAGGCCTTCCTGTCCTCCACCATCCCCTGGAGTCCACTTAAGCTCACACCCACTGCTTCAGTGACTCCATCCAGCCACCTCATCCTCTGCCATCCCCTTCTTCTTT
>NW_025336296.1:2830406-2848985 GCF_004798865.1 Varanus komodoensis
CCTTCCTTCTCATTAGGTGGCCAAAGTATTTGAGTTTCATCTTCAGCATCTGGCCTTCTAAAGAGCAGTCAGGGTTGATCTCCTCTAGGACTGACCGGCTTGATCGCCTTGCGGTCCAAGGGACTCGCAGGAGTCTCCTCCAGCACCACAATTCAAAGGCCTCAATTCTTCAGCGCTCAGCCTTCCTTATGGTCCAGCTTTCACAGCCATACATTGCAACTGGTCAACCTACCTCGACCTATATCAGAGATGTGGAACAGGAAGTTTGAATATGTGTTTGCTTCTGTGTTAGCATATATGTATTCATATGTATTACTAGCAATACTTTCAAGGCCATTTCAGTGCATCTCTGATCATTAAAATATGCTATATGGCTTTTTAGTGGTTCACTTCGCTTCGGTTCTGTTTTTCCCCGTTTTCTGTCGATGTGTTGGCGGTTTTCCTCTTGTTTTGTATTCTCAGCAGTGTTTGGCTGATGTCTGGTTTTGTTGAAAGATTGTAAAAATCAAACAAATGTTATAAATTTTAAAATATGTGTGCATAAAGATGGAACAGCATATGAAATACAGGAGTTACACTCAGTGATATTTCTGCAAACTTCTCTCATATAGGAGTCTGATAATTCCCCAGTACCTTATTTGTGCTTGGTAAGTCAGTTGTGTCTGGAAAACTTTGTGACAACTTTCCCCTTTCTTCTGTAAGACTGTCAGCTTCTTTTCTTAATACTATAGACTGAAAGGAATGTAAGTACAGCCATTTTATCCTCACTGAGGCAGTAATAATTTTTGTGTAAAAGAACTGGTCCCCTCTGAAAGGGTGGGTGTGAATACATTATTTTAGATTGCAATCCAGTGCACACTGAGAATTCCTACAACTCCCAGCATGCCCCAGTCAGGAAAAAAAAATCAAATTCTAATATATGCTCTACATGGGAGGGAGGTAAAAGGGGGGGAGGTAAAAGAAGGATGTTTTGAGCATGTGTGTGTGGTTTTTTTTTAAAGAAAGAAATATTAGAGAGGCTTTTCTTTGAATTGTATCCCATCAGCTAGCTGCATTCGATGCTGGAATAATCATGTTTGCACTCAATCCCATGTGTGTTGGAGGAGGGCATAAAAAAACCAGATCCACTTATTTTCAGCTGCAAAGTCCCGCTAAGGCCTACCCCAGATGTGGTTGCTTTTTGTTGTTTCTGGCGAGCGGATTCCTTGCAATCAAGGTAAATGGATGCAGGTTAAATAACCAGGCAAGGGCTGAAGGGAGAGGGGAGAATCTTGATGAATAAGCTATGATCCACACACATCCTTCCCTTAAAAGAAACCTCATTAAAATGGTGATAAATGGGAGCTGCAAAGACTACGTGGGAAGCATTCCTCTGAGTCAAATGAACTCGAGAGAAGTGCAACTAGAGCAAAAGTCAGTGATCCCAATCCTCTAAGGAACGTGTGATTTTCAGCTGAGAGGAGGGGGTGCTTCACCCACTTCCCACCCACTGCTTTGCTCTCTGAATCATCCCTTTGATGTGAGCACATGCTTGGAATGCTGCAAAGGGAAAAGCAGAAAAGCAGATTTTGGGGTGCAGAAGGCTGAGGTTCCACCTCCCAATGCTGTTTTCCAGCTTCATCTCTTCTCGATCATCCCAGAGTACAGGAGGTGGAACAACTGGCTCAAGTTACGGGATTCTGGCTAGATATAAGGAAAGTTTCTGGTACATTTTGAGCATAGAGGTGGTATCGGCATTAAATAAGCAAGTAAAAAATTACTGCCTTTTAGAGCAGTGCAACATTGGAACCAATGACCTAGGAGGTGGTGGGCTCTCCCATACTAGAAGCCTTCGAGATGCAGCTGGACAGCCATCTGAGAGCGATGGTCTAACTTGGAGTCCTGCCCTGAGCAGGACCTTTGACCTCATGGCTCTCTGGCCCCTTCCAACTCTACTCCTCTATGATTCTATGGTTCATGTCACCCCTTCCCAAGCTGCGTTGCTGAGGCTTCTAAGTAAGAAGTTAGTTACAGATATTAGGCCAATGCTCTGCATGGGGAGGGCTTGGGGACAAGCAACCTTTGGAAAAAAAGAAAGCTACAGAGCTGTGGGTCCTGTCCTGTCATTGGTTCATGCATGCAGACAGTTTCAGCAGCAAAAGCAGGCTCCCAAGAATGTCCCAGAGCAACAATGAACCACAACCCCAAGTCCTAAAGCACCTTCCCAGGAAAAACAAACACACACCCAGCTGCTTTTCCGCTCCCCTAGTGCTACTCTCCCCATCCTCAAGACTGGGATCACCAATTTAAAGCAAGATCCTATGCACTCTTGAGGGTTCACAGAACAGTGGGACTTCCTCTGGAGCAGAGTCCCCTCTCACTTCTGGTAGGGATGACGCATGTACATACTCAGTAGTTTTAGACCAAAAACTTCCAAATTAGCCTCTCTCCATATCAGCTTTGAGGTTATACTGAGCATCCACCAGTGACATCTTTCCCCTTTGTGTTGAACAAACACAACTGCATGACTCACATCGAAACCCAGCTTATGCCATCCTGCAATATTCACCCATATTGCATCCTACAGGTGATTTGCCTCCCCATGCAGATCCCAGAAAACCAGGAAGGTCTTGGCAGGGAAAGCTGTCACGCTTTGATGCATGGGCCCAAACTTTCTTGATCTATCTTCCCAAGATGTTTATTCAATAGTTGCACTGCTTGAATTCATCTTGTCAGATCTAATGCCCCAAAATTGAATTAAAATGTTTTCAGTCGGAACTTGGATATGGATTGTCATGCATTCACCCAAACCTAATCACATGCTGTTACAGCAGCAAATCTGATTTTTTTTAAGTTAAAATATCAGATGAAGGAAAAGGCAAGGGAGGAAAAAAGCCTTGAACATTCCCATCCGAGTAGGCCTGTTCTCAGGGTTGTCAGATGCCCTACTTCCCAGAGGGCGGTTCTTTATTTCAAGGTGTCCCCTACTTAATGAGCAGCCCAGTCCAAATCTGATTTGCAGGTTAATTCCAGAAAGAGAGACCTCAAACAGGGCTATGATGTTGCCCATGTACAGTTGTGCCACGGAGGGGTGGGGTCCATTCACAAAACACCTCCCATGGCTGGTGCAGCCAGTAACCAAATACTCATCCTACAGCCTCGGGGTCCATGGAGGACACAGAAGCATTCTGGAAACAGTAAGATGGCAAACGTTACGTTAGTCACAAAGACGTGTCCGACCCATCATGACCCCATGGACAACATTCCTCCAGACAAGATGCCCAAAGTGAAAAAGAAACACCTTCTGAGTTTTAAACAGAACTTGGAAGGGGCAGCACCTAAAATGTGTCTGATGGTGCCTTGGCCCCCACAGGTATAGCCTGATCCATTCCCTCCCATACTGGGAGCCGAGGCAAGCCAAGGGAGGCCTTGGGTGCAATGCCCTTTGGCCTTTGCCTTGCAAGTGCATAATGGCCTACCCTGCCCAGCACGCAGCTGCTGCTCTCAATGGGAACTCAGTCGGCCAAGCCAGAGTGAGAGGTCCCCTATTCCTGCACCTTTCTAGAGAATTTTAGACTCTAGTCTTACTGGCTTTTATGCCTTCCCTCCTTTGATGCCACAAGCATTACTGCAAGACATGGCCTTGCTCGTTGCCCCAAGGTTCTGCAGGCAGAGCCCTCTCTGGAAATCAAGACCTTGGATGCATTTGGTATCATCCAGAATTAGGAAGGCCGCTGAAGTGAGGGAGTGTGTATGTGCCAAAGCTTAGTGGAAAGTTACTGCACAGCAGGATGGAAAAATATGAACTCATGTTGTCTAAACTTCATGCAACTAGCAATGCGTTTCCATCTATGTCCAGCAAACTCAGCAACAGTGGAATGAACACATCCCCATGTGACTGAGAAATAGGTTTTGACATTCTGCTAGATCAGAGCTGAGATTGTTGTAGAATGGCATGCAAGCTTTTGGGATCAGGCCGTGTGTTTCGTGTGCTTCAAGATTAGAGCCACATGGTGTTTGTTGATCCAACCTAATATTAACTTTGGCTTGTATTGTAATAATAATCATAATAAAGCTGAAACATCTTGCAGTGTTTCCTAGGGAAATAGTATAGATGCCAAAATGTGTGTGGGTGGCGTGAAGTACTTAAGGGCATCAAGGTATTGCCCGTGGAGCATTACATTCATGTTTGACAGCTGTAAGTATAGTCCTGATCCTATTACTTCCGATATTTTTCTGCAATGAGTCAATTGCCACAAACTCTCAGCATGTTGCTGGGAGTTCTGGGGAGTACGCAAGCTTCCATGTGCTAGTACAAATCGGGAATTGCCCAGATGTGTTGGGTCTTGTGGTGCGTCCCACCTGTACAGAGGGTTAACCACAGGTGGCAGGGGAGTCATGGTGTACCATAAGAGTGGGGAGCCACAGACTCACAGGCCAAATGCAGTCCCCTGGGGGTCCCAATCCAGGCCTCTTCCCCTGCCCCACATCCTTCCTCCAGACTGTGACTGTCTTCCCACTGTTTGGTAGCTTTTCCAGCTTTTACACATTCTCTGATTTGAGAGGACTCTCTGCCAATGTCTGTCTGTCTATGTTGCCTTCCTCTTTTTCATTGGTCCACACACAGAGGCTGGATGGCTGGAGTTGCTTCTGCCGTTGCCACTCTTTCCAGAACACTCTGTCGTGGCTGCTTGCCAGGATTGCAGAAACCACAATCCTGGGTTCAGACAACATGGCAAGCCATCATAGTATGGAGAAACCGTAGCACATTGAACCATAGAAACATTGTTTCTTATCGTGGTTTCTGAAGGCCAGACTTAACATGGTGAAATACCATGACTGGGTTTGGACAACACAACAGACCAGCAATGATCAAACAAACCACCGGGGCTTGTCTTGCTGTCTGGACCCAGCCTCTGAGACAGTGAGCGCAGGGGCTGTCAGTGTGGCTGTTGATTCTGGTAAGCTACTTGGAGAGTCTTTTTGATGAAAGGGTGGGACAGAAACGTTTTGGGTGAATGAATGAATGAATGAATGAATGAATGAATACATGGGGCAGCTGAGTGAGTAAAAAAAACTGGGCTACCCTCATGATGGGGCCTAATGGCACCCTAGAGGTGCCTTCCAGGGACATTTTCCACACAGTGGCATGACTAAGTAATCTTAGACCCTGGACTTAATGACTGTATGGGAACCCCTCTTTAGAGAGTCATGTCGATTATTCCTTCAGTTCTAAAGCACAAAACTAGCATTTCTCTTCTCTCATGCCCACCATTCCAGGATTGAAAAATGCTTCTACATTCCTGATACACTAGAGCAAAAGAGAAAGCCTCTGTGCTGACCCTGTCTAACAATAAATATTTTGAAGATGTGGAATTCCACATGTTAAACACACTCCCATCATTGTCTTCCATCACTTCAGGAAAATGTGGTCAGCCACTTGCTTCTGCTGCTGTGATGCTAAACACACCAAAGATAAGGATCCTTTTGTTGTGGAAAAGAATTTTAAAGTAATAATAGGCAAAGAAGCATCTGCAAACATGTATTTGGCAGGCTGTCCCTGACTATAATTTGAAAGCATGAAGGAACAGGCTGTGGTGAGTAGTATCCGTCCTGGTGGAGCCCACCATGTCGGTGTTGATCCAGGTGCCGTTGCTGGACCAGTTTTCTGCTGCCTCCATCACCACTCTCCCCCTCGTCATCTCCGTGGGGCTGATCTGGGAAGTCCCTCTCTAGCTGCCCCATGGTATTCACAATAACATGCCACCCCGAGAGGCTTTGGGACGTTCCCCCAGAACACTTTGAAAACCCACAGTCTCAAATAATCACAGTCTGAAAACTAGGATCAGAAAATATATCATCTTGCTTACACCAGTTCCTGCCTTATCGAAACCTTGGGTGTTGGTTCCCCTGTGGATAAATGGGCTTCTTCCTTCTGAAATGTGGCAGCCATGACACTCTGCTTTATTGATCAAGGGAAGGGGGAACATAAACCACGTGGGCATCCTTTTGCTGGCAGAGACACACAGATGTTTGCTTAATTTCACAGCTCGGCATGGATGCTGTCAAGCTACTTTCTCAGAGCCCCTCACTGCATTTTTTACTCAGGTAGGAGACTTCCACCAACTAAATCATTAGCACCAATTATTTACCGAGCCGTCTCAGGATGATCCCCGGAGGCCTCTTAACAGAGCACCAACATAGACTCGTCCCAGAAAAATGGAATGAAATTACAGCAAGCACCTATCTATTCTGCATGCCCCAATTCAGCAGTTCCTATTTATAAACCAATGTAGCTTTGTCAGAACTTACTTAGCTGACTTAGTAACTTCGAGCGCAAAGGGGCTGCATCACAGCCACCGCAGGGATGCTGCAGAAACCGGCAGCCTTAAGCTCAGCAATCCACACTTGCTAACAGCCTGTGATGCGTACGCTCATGTCCCCTTCAGAAGGCTCTGAGAAGAGGTAGAAGTCCCAACAGTGGTCAGGCTGTGCCACGGCTACACAGCAAGAGGGACCTAAGCCCATGGACAAGCCTGCTGTGGTCCCAGTCCCCGGAAAAGAGAGTGGGACTTCTACACTGACTAGGACTGTTTGTGGATCCTAGCTTGGCCCGTCCCTCTGGTATACCAAGCCCCAGATGAGCCTGAACTCTACGGGGCCAGGGAAGACATTTAGGAATGTTGATTTCGTGGCACTCCTTCACCAGGTTGCATACCTCTGCATTCCTGGTAAACAATGAGGGGTCAGAGTGCCATGGCGGAGCCTCACAACAACTTGCCCGAAGAGCTCTGTGCATAATAAATGCTTCTAAATGTGACAGGCCAAGCCAAGATGACTTGAAATATGTCAGTGCCATCCCCACAGAGACCTCCACTGGTAACCTGACCTTCATGTCAACTATGCATGGTGTAGAAGCAACCTGGACGGCTTCATATGGGCCTTCTTCTAGGTTTTAAGAATTTTGATGGGAGGGCTGACACACATATTGCCATGGAAATGTCACTGTAAGTGTCTACCCACTGGAGTTCGACCGTCTCATTGTAAGCATCCATACTCATGCCCCGTTCCATGTTCTTGATGGCCAATAGAGGAAGCATCCTGAATCATAACACAATGGTAGTTCTGTAGTTGGTAAGTTTTTCTGTACTTTATTTTTTAGGAGAAGTGCCATTTGCTGGGAAAAGGCCACATGGAGTGATGGGAACAGTAATGCATGCGCTGAGTGCTTCAGATGCTTAGGTTCCTATTCTGCTTTTCTATAGGCATGGATTTTTTTTCCATGCAGGATGGGCATTTAGTCTAGTGACTTCTGCTGTCATATTACACAGCCTTGTCCCCCACTGAGTTCAAAGGAAAATACAGAAGGAGAGGAGGCACCTCTGAGAACAAAGATTATTGCTTCCCCAGGCTTCTAGGCCTGGCAAGGTGTTGCTTTCTCTGAGTCCTTAAACTCGTAGGATAAACTCCCTGGTGCAGTTTCATTGGACCTATGCTGAAGGAACCAGTGGTTGCAAAATGAGGCGATACAACTAGGCAAGAGGAAAACAGCTCCTCAGATGGGGTGCAGCTAAGTGCAGAACAGACTCTGGAAGGCCTCTGCATCTTACTAAGGCAACAGCTCTGCCTTCCACAGTGATCTATCGAGAATTCTGATAGTGTTTCCCTTGCCTGGGCACAACTCTGCCCAACTCATTCATGTCCCTGCTGTTATCAGCTTCCCTTGTGACCCTTTGTAGGTGGGATACCCCCACCTGCATTGCAGACCAGTCCAGACATGGAATCACACCTCCTCTCTGCTGTGTGTGAAAGCTAAGAATATGCCTTACAACAATCCAGCATGTGTCTCTGTTCACCAAATCACTTCATCCATTTTTCTAATTTGGTTATGTGATTATTGTAATTAAATCTGTCTCATCAGCAGAAGGCCTCGGTGAATGAGAAAACGTCTGCTACGAATGCCATCCATTTGTGTGCCAGCTTAAGAAGATGCCAAGGCCCTTCCTTGTGTGGAGCTGAAGGCCCTCCTATCAAATTTTAGAAGATGCTTAAGGGGTGAAACAACTCGAGGAGTGTTTTTACGCTGCCCAAATCCAGTTCTGCTTTTCAACAAGTCCTGTGATTCTTCTAGGAACTGGTGCTGGGCTATAATATGAGGCCTTAATTAAGGCAGCCACCAGCTGAGAACACCAGCTGTTTCAGCCATGAAAAACATGGAGATCTTCTAGTACCATTTTTAAAAATTATTGAAATAGCATTCAGGCAAGGGGAACGTAATCTGCTCAGAATATAGCTCTTCTAACCAACTTTAGAGAAAAACCTTCCATGGTCCCCAAAATCTCTAGTTCATTTTCTTTTCAGAGTATCGTAATGCTCCCAAGTATAGCATGGGCCTCTTTGTGTGTGCATGCACACACATCTTCACACACATATCTATACATACATTTGCATTTTTCCATGACAAATGACTAACTTGTAACTCCTTGCCACAGGATGCAGTTGAATTCAACTGGCATGGTTTGAAGGCGAAGCACACGGGAACCTGCTCATCGCTAGGTGGGAGACAATTTAGGAGCCCTGTGCCCACGGTCCATAATAGAAAGGACCTACTCAAACCCTGCAGACTCCTGGATTCCAAATGGATGGAACCTCCTTCTCAGGAAGCCCTCTTGGACATGCTGAGTGGCACTGGCAAGTGGGGGTGATTAGCTCGAGGGCTTTGCAGATGATGTTGCCTGGATGCTTTCGACACTGAACTGAAGCCAGGTTTTAAGTGTGAGCCTAGGCCACCTCGCTGGATGGCTTATACAAACAACTAGACAGAGGAAGTCCTGTTGATTCTGTTGGCACTCAGTACCAATGCCCATGATGTCCTTCTGGCACAATTGAACAGTACAGGGACTTGGAGGCACCCTACTACAGCAGGAACCTTCTGAGCACTGCCTTTAGTGGCATTGGTGGATGACTGCTTGGCATCATGGCCTTTTTGCTGCTTCAGAATTCCCACCAACGTTGGAGCCACCAGCCTCTGATGACTTCCTCCCATCAACCTTACTTTGGTGGTTTAATGAATGCACTGGGAGGAGCCACCTGGAGGTTGCAGTCGGGTCCCACCTTTCTGGTGAGGATACCTGGCTTTTTTTCATTGTCAATCAATGCTGTGGAAGTTCTGAACTGCTGCCTGGATGAAATGATGGACTGGGAAGGGGTTAAGAAACAAGGCTCAGTCCATGCAAGACAAAAGCACTGTTGGTGAACAGAAAAACTAATTGAACCCTTGAAATAAAAACATACATCTTCTCTTCTCTTCTCTTCTCTTCTCTTCTCTTCTCTTCTCTTCTCTTCTCCATTTATTTAAAGAGGTAAATCCCTCCCTTTTTTGGATGAATGAAGGGATGCCTCTTGTGAAGTGGTGTTTGCTGCTTCATGTGAGAGCCAGTGTGGTGTAGTGGTTAAGAGCAAGGGACTGGGACTCAGACAACCTGGGTTCTAGTCCCCGCTCAGCCATGGAGCCAACTGGGTGACTTTGGGCCAGTCACAGACTCTCAGCCCAACCTACCTCACAGGGGTGTTGTGAGGATCAAATTGGGAGGAGGTGAATCTGGTTTCTTTCAAGAGGAAGAAAGATGGGGTATAAATGGAATGCAAGTACAATGCAAAAATAATATTTTCTGCATGCTTAAAAACCATCTGATGGCAGGTTTCTTCTGCAAGTCAGCCAATGTTCAGCTCCACCTTAATTGTGCTCTCAGCCTTTCTCACTGTACTAAGTATAGCCTTCTTTGCAGCCAGATGTCAACATTTAATTGCATTTCAGAGCAGAAGAAGCCTACAAACAACTCCAAAGGCTGACAGAAGAAAAGGGACTTCCGAATTTCCCTCCTTATAGGCTGTCAGTCATGCGGGTCACTTGTATTTCCCCAGAGCACCACCAATTAAAGAGTTCTTTTTTTAATCACTACTTTTTAAAATTCCAACGCATTTGCAGATATCATCAAAGGGACAATTCTCCCTGTGTGAGCTGAGGCAGAGGTGATACAGGAAAAGGATCCGCCTTTTCTCCGAATTAGAAACCCCCGTACGGAGCTGTGTGTTTGATCAGCAGAGGGGCCATTGCTTTAGGAGAATGGCCAAGCCCTTTTCCTCGTGCCCTTTTCTGAATCTTGTCACCCTCTAACTGCACACACAAATACAAAGAGGCCATGAGCCACCCACCCAACGAGGGAAAAGAAGGAAGGCATGGCACAAATATTTCATTTTTGCCCACTGGTAGCTCATAGCAGTCGGTGGGAGAGGGAGAACATTTAGAGATGAATGAGGTGAAAACAGGACAAGCAGAAAAGGTGCAAAATCTGCAGTATCCTTGTAGGCAGAGATCACCAGCCCTGGCTGGAGGTGGAGAACGTTTTGGTCACGTTGCATTCTTTTCCCCAATTAAATCTTTGGCTTTCCCTGCATTAACAGGCACAGCCATACGAGAGAAAGGAGTCCCTTGATGACACCAGTTATTAAAGGATCAACCCTCTCCCTTCAGCATAACCCGTCTCTAGTCCAGCTTCCTAAGGGAGCAGGATGGAGTGCTCTAACGAATACTAAGATACATAGATTGATAAAATGAGAAAATATAGCCTGACATTGTTCTGCTTATCCAAGTGCTTTTCTGAACTCTACACCATATTAATTTAATTCTGTTTCTGGTTTGTTTACACAGTCAAGGGATTTAGGCAAGGTGAGGGTGGTGTTAGCATTCCAAAACCCATGGCAGACTTTTCTTTTCAAACAGGGTTTGCTTGTTTGTTTCAAAGGCAAGTATCTGGTCCCAAATTTGGGATACTCTGCAGTGGAAGAGGAGAAATATCTCGAGTTATTTCAGTATGTTATGTGGCTTACTTATTTTGCACTTTTGTTGTCCATTGTTTGAAAGAGTAAAAAAAATAAATCAAGGTATGTGTGTGTGTGAAACTTCTCTGAGAACGAGAATGCCCATGGGTAGGTTGAATGGGCATAGCACAATCCCAGATATGTCTACTCAGAAGTAAGTCCCATGGCACTTAATGTGGCATATTCCCAGGCAAATGCCTGCAGGATTGCAGTTTCAGCTGCCATGATTCACTGCAGCTGCAATGCACAATCAGGTAGGAAGGTTGCTGATTAGCTGGCTGTTTTCTATCCTTGCCAGGCTCCCCCATCCCCAAGGGCCTCTGCTGTGAGCCTTCCTTCTTTTTATTCTCTGTACATCACTGCAGGCATGATCTATATATAGGAATCCTTATGGCTGGGATACCCCTGCCATTGCTCCTGGATTTATGATCAGCCTGAAAAGTTAATTCATCTCCCACTATGCTTATGGAACTGGAAAGGCAACCTCTGAATAATTCATCTTTATACACTCCTCTCGGCCTTTCTGAAGGTCGTAAAGGCAGGGGAGCAACGTCATGCCACTCGCGGCTGGAAGCCCCACTTGATGCGTAAGGCTATTTCAAGGTTACAGAAGGCATCTGCTTGGCCACTCACATCTTCCAGAGCAGCTGCCCACCTGGCTGCCTTTGAGGGACAGACCAAAAACGAAGGCAGAGTTCAGAACAGCCAAGGGGTCTTAAACGGATGCCAGATGGGAGAATATATTTAGCTCCTCACTTCGTTGATGGTTAGCTGATACACATCATTCTTGTTGCTGTCATGTGCCACCAAGTCATTCCTGACTTATGCCAACCCTATGAATGAGTGCCCTCAAAATGCTCTCTCCATGACAGCCTTGCTCAGCTCTTGTAAATTCAAGGCTGTGGCTTCCTTTAGGGAGTGCATCCATCTCATATCAGGTCCTCTTCTTCTGTCTTCCACTTCCTCTAGCACGATTGTCTTCTCCAGTGAGTCTTCTCTTCTTGTGATGTATCTGAAGGATGAAAGCCTCTGTTCTGTCATTTCTGCTTCTAAGATAAACACTGGCTTGCTTTGCTCCAGGACCCACCTGTTCATCATTCTGTTGGTCCAGGGTATTTGCAATCCTCTCCTCCAGCACCATGTTTTGAATGCATCCATTTTCTTCCAGTCAGCTTTCTTCACTGTCCAGTGTCCCATGCATACATGGTGCACACACCATTCAACCAGATTGACATGTGTCTGATGATATCCATGTAGTTTTATCAAAGATGCATTGTATATTGAGTGGAGTTGGATGAATATCTTGACCACCTCCAACCCTCAGCAGATGGGGGTCAAGCACCAACTTTAAACCCAGGAACCTAATTCATGGCAATTCCAGTTTTCAGTTAAAGAAAATCTGTTAATTAAAAAAAGTGAGAGGGCCAGGAAGCTAGGAGCAGTATCTGGGGTTATGTTGGAGCCCAGAGATGGAGCCCTGCCTATCCCTGGTTTAATCTAAACACTTTCTCCTATAATTTAGACTGGTTAATCTGAATCCCACCCTGGCCAGCAACAGACAACAGATTCCTCCATGACCTATGCAACATCCCTCCCAGTGTTTGAAGATCGAATCACCTCTTCTCCAGGATAGACTTACCCCAAACTTTCAGCCTTTTCTCAAAGAACTTGGTATGTCGGCCTTGACCAACTTGATGAACATACGAAGCACCCTGCTGGATCAGACCATAAGTCCATCCAGTCCAGTATTCACAATATCCAACCATGTCCCTTCATTCCACAAACAAACAGTGTCCAGAAGTGGATTGAACACTCCAGGTGAGACCTGAGCACAGGTCCTGTGATCGTCCTGTGATCCAGGCATCATACTGAGGATGCAGCATAATATTAGCTCGACTGTTTTAGCTCCTTTAATTTAGTTAGAAACATGCATGGCACGGACTCATTTAGGCTGCAGATTACTAAATCCTTTTCACTTAGCCTACTTTCAAGCAAGGTGTCGCCCATTCTGAATTCTTGCATTTGATTCTTCCCAACTAAATGTAGAATGTTACCACTGTTGATTTTTTAAAAAATATTGCCCAGTTTTACATCCTACTTGGATTATTGGATGAGCATTCCCTCCTCTCCTTCATCCAAGTCACTTATAGCAATGTTAACAGATACTGAATGGTGATTTTAAAGGTTTCATATACACACACCATGCATTATTAACACTGACCTGTGGGACTGCCACCCAAAGGTTGTGTGCCTATTTTCTATCTACCAGCAGTCAGTCAAGCCCCTTTCTGGCATACTCCATTACATTCCCACTGTGGACACCTAGTGTTCTGTGATGGCAGAGCATAATTATTATTTATTTATCTGGTCTAGTGCCCAGTGGCCAAAACTCTCTGGCCAATTTACTAGTCATGTGACAATGGAAATAATCCAGGAGGATGTGGTGGGAAAACCATTTTCCCTTCTTGTTTTGGAAGGAGGACAGTTTATTGTATTAACAATCAGCCATCCTACACTTCCAAAGAGGAACAACAAGGATGTGTTTGCAAAATAGAAAAAGAATTAAGAGTACCACTGAAGTACAGGTGTTACAGCAAGAGCAATCGGATTACCTGGATGAGTAGAGCAGGTGCAGGAGTAAGGTTCCCAGCTTGAAAACTCTCATACCTTTGACTGGGTTACTTTCAAGGAAAGTGTAATGAACGTATAATGAATGCAGTGTGTCTGTGCTGGTCGGTCAACAAGTATAACAACTCAATGGGCTTTTTGGAGTCCTCTCCTTAGATCCACCTACCCCACTGCATATTTGGATGGTTCTTTATATCCTTGCAAGCTTGTGGTTTCCCCCTGCTTGCTGCTTGCTGATTCCTCCCCAATGCACACTGTAAGCACTCATTCACCCTATCCTTGGGAAAGCTTGACTTAAAGAGAGATCCTGAAAAAGGAAAAAACCCCTCTAAGAGCAGAATCCCATGCAAGTTTAGACAAGCTCAGAGTAAACCCACTGAAAAAGTTAGTGAATGGATTTGAGAAGTTCTGCTCACCCCGTGGCCCCACCATGGAAGACACGCCAGTGCCTTGGTACCAAGAGCAATCTCATAATGGACAGCATTACCCCGAAGATGGATCCCTTCTTTTCCACTGTGGACGAGGTAACACATGCATTTCTCATTCACCTTCCTCTGCTTTTATCTCCTCTCCCCATCTGTCTTTCAGCAATGTAGCCATACTGCCAGTGGGGTCTTTTATATCCTAACCTCTTCTTCTTTAACTTTAACTCACCTCCTGTTGCCTTCCCCATTATTAAATTATATTGTATTACTATGCCACCTTTCTCTGATTGTGGGAATTAAGGTGGCAGCATACAGTTCCCAGGTGGTCTCCCCTCCAAGTTCAGGCTAGCCCCAGATTTGCTTAGCTTCTACATGTGGATGCCTCATGTGCCATCAAACCATAATCTGGGCTAATTATATGGCATTATGTTTCCTTACCTCCCTTTAGAATTAAGGAAAGAATCAATCAAGCTGCAGGTTGCTTGTGCAATCAGCCTTTCATTTCTGCAACAGCTTTGCCTGTTCATGTATTTTTGTTGCTTTGTACCCACTTAATTCTAAGCACTAGCCTGTTTTCTGATTGCTAATTCCCGCAGATGTGTCTGACTTCCCTGTGGCATGTCACGGCATTCTGTGTTGCTACCCTGTACACAAGAACATTATGCACATGGATAAGAACATGTGGCAATGCATTTCAGGCCCATTTCAGAATCCGAATGAGTGCACTGATGACCCAAGCCATTTAGTTCCACCCTGTCATAAGTTATAAACACTCTGTCTGTCTGTGCTCCATCACACTTGAAAAAGTTTGGCTCATATGCAGATAGGGCTGTTCACACAGGTAGATCATTGTCTGTGTGTCACTCTGCAGTGCCCCCCTCAAACTTCACAGTATCTTCTGGGGATCTGTTTGGAGTTGTATACAGACAGAAGGTTTTCCATGGACTTGTGGATCCCCCTCTTTAATTCTTTCATTGTGCAATTCATTCCAGCACAGAGGTAATGACATCGAGTCAGAACAATGATACATTTAGCTCAGAACTGTCTATAATGAGTGGGAACAAAATATCAGGAGTTTCCCCTGCTTAGTCCTAACCGTGGATGTCAGGGATTGAACTGGTGCGTCCAGTGCCAGGGATGCAGTCTATCTGCTCTGGGTTCTAGACAGAGCTTTAAAGGAACTGTCCGTGGTGCTGAGACCTGCCCTCATCCCCTAAAGGTGATTCAGGACCATGGATAGCTCCTTTAAGGGGCAGTCTGCAGCCCGGAGAAGGTGCACTCCCTTACTGACTTGGGAGCCACCAGACCACACTGGTCTGACCCTGACATTTCCCCCTTACAAACAACCCAGCCTCCTCCCCAGTACACTGCAGAACATTATTTGTCCCTTGTTTTATTGACTCTGAATGTTGACATGTTTCTGTGAGCATTATTAATTATTTTAAGGACCTGCATGGTTGTTCTTGCAGTAATTCTATTTTGCATTTCTTGACATTCACAGCTGTCCTTGAACAAAAAGAATATTTGCCAAAACATGTCAGGCATTTGTGCAGATACACAGAGAGAGAGAGAGAGAGAGAGGGAGGGAGGTGGGAGAGGGGGAGAGAGAGAGAGAGAGAGAGAGAGAGAGAGAGAGAGCCCTTCTGGCACCAATTTGATGTTTGCCATTTGAGAATTCAGAAATGGCAAAGGGATGTCGTGAAGATTTGATGAGCTGGATCACTGTTGGTTTATACAGTTGGTTTTTATCTTGCTATTTCATCATTGCTTTGTTATTTAGTGAGAAAGAGTAATGAAGGGGAGAAGGGGGAGATGGGGAGAGGGAGGGGAAATCCTAACAAATTCAATACAATGAAATCAATATTCTGGCTGGCAGATGTTTGTGCAGAAACAGAACTAAAGCCAAAATCAAAGGGCAGAAAAGATCACATAAGGCTGTAAGCTTGTTAGCTGGAATCGGGACTGACACACATTGAGCGGATGGATAGGAGAAAAATTACCACAATCGAAACAACGCTGGATACATTTTAGAAGCCCAGTCTTACACTTTTCACTCAAGAATCTGGTACTGTCTAATTACAGAATTGTAACTGGCATAGAAAGGAGAACCACCTGAAACTGAGTCACCCAACCTCACCCAGCCAAACTGAACAGGTTCAGAAGAGGCCCGCGCACGCTGTGAGCAATCCAGCCGAGGCACTCACGAATGCCAACATCCCTGCACAAATGCTGCAAGAGAAACTGATGCAGCACAACCTCCCACATCCTCCTGACCTGCACCTGCCCAGATCTCTTCAAGAAACCACCACCTCTTCTTCCCAAAGGTCCAAACTCACCTTGGGGCAGAGTGCAAGGATGCTGGCAGAGTGTCTTCCCCACCAATAAGGGTAGTGCAAAATCCAGCAGCCAGATTAATAACAGGGACCAGACCGTCTGAACATATAACGTCAACTTTGCTTGCTTGCATTGGCTGCCTGTATGTTTCCAAGCCCAGTTCAAAGGTACTGGTTTTAACCTTCAAAGCACTGTACAGTGTGGGGCCCCAACATCTGAGGAACGCCCCTCCCAGAAGCAGTCTGCCTTGATAGTATGATCAAGATCCAAAAGGCAACCAGAAGGGTCTTTTCAGTGGTGGCCTCCTCAATTATAGAATAAGCTCTCCACTTAGGTCCACCTGACACCAACTTTAATCTCTTTTCAGAGCCAGGTTAAGACTTCCCTCTACCGCACAGTGTTTCATTAATGTATCATTACACTGGGGTCGGTGTTCCCTGTCTAAACAGGTCTTCCGGCTTAATCTGTGTAAACTATTGTAGCTTTTAAAATTAGTTTAAATTTTGGCTTTAAATTTTGTATTTTAAGTTTTATTACTTTTGCCAGCACACATATTGTATTTTATGTGTAGTTGCAAACCTCCCAGAGAATGTCAGGTATTAGGCAGTAGAGAAATAAAATTATTATTAATTATAATAAACTGCCACTTCCCCATGATGCTGACAAAAATAAGAAAACATGAAATACAACATGTAAAAGCTTCCCTGATCATACCATACCCCCTTTCCTTCAACCTCCAATTGATTTCCCAGTTTTTGAGCATACCCACAGCCCTGTCCCCCCCATTATAGAAGGCTGACGCACCCCTCCTAACACTGTTACTGTGAACCCACAGTGAAAGACAATGGTGGGCGGGGGGGGGGGGGGCTAATACAGTTTCACAGCCACAGCTAAAACATGAACAACTATTTTTCAGAATTCCAGCAATTAGACCATGGAAGCATAAAGTCTGGGCAGTACTTAGCTGAAAATTGGCATATCCATTTCATTAGCGAAATGCTTAAACTTCTGTTTAAGTTCAACGTAATGCAATATACAGCCAGTTCAAAAGCCAATTACTGGAAAAGAATAAGTAGCCCTCCAGGCTAAGCGGGACCAGATGGATGAATGCTATGACTGGTGTAAGGGAGCTTCTTTGGGAAGGACTTGTAGTCATCCTGGACATCTCCTACCTCTAGTATACAGGCAGGGTTGTTGCTGTTTATTTATTTATCTATTTGATTTATATTCCGCCTTTTTCTTTTCAAAGAACTCAAAGTGGCTTACATCATTCTCCTCCTCTCAGTCTTATCCCCTTAAGAACACCCCTGTGAGGTAGGTTGGGCTGAGAGTCTGTGACCGGCCCAAGTCACCCGACTAAGATCTGGGTCTCCTGGGACTAAGATCTGGGTCTCCTGGGTCCCCAGTCCAACTCTCTTACCACCACATGCTTATGCTACAACAGTTACTGGGAAATATGGGTGGGAAAGTGCTTGCGGCACTCATGGTCTGCTGGTTTGTTCCCATGGGCAGTTTTCCGGCCGCTGCGTGGAGAGAACACTGGGCCAGGCTCAGCAGCCAACCTCTTCATATGTCCTCATGGTCCACCACAGCTCTACTGGGGTTCTTCTCCAGTGAAAGGAGGCAAGCAGACACGTGGGTCAGGAGGGTACAAAAGGACATTCACTGCTACCTGCAAGCTCAGGAAAGCTTCAGAGAGACTGCACAGGGCTGGAGAAGTTCGCCCAGGAGAAGGCCATCGATGGCTACCAATCCTGGTGGCTCTAAGCAGCCACGGTTTTCAGTTTGCCTCTATGCACCAGTTGCTGGGGAAGATGGGTGGAAGGGTACTGTTGAACTCCTGCCTGCTTGTGGGTTTCTCGTGTGCAGCTGGTTGGCCACCGTGTGACCAGAAAGCTGGTCTAGCTGGAGCATCTGTCCTGATCCAGCACGGCTCCTCTGATGTTCTTGCATGAAAGATGTCTCTCTGCAGAGACCTGGAGAGACACAACGGGGAGACCAGATCCTGTTCAGTTAGAACAGGCAATGCTGGTTTGATGGACAAACATGGTCATCTGGGGTCATGCTGTTTCTTAGATTTGCTTGTCCTGAAAATAGAATTGGAACTCTTAGACGGATGGATACTCTGTTTTTCGTAATTAGTTTTGGGAAGAAAATGATGGCAATTACTTATAGTAATTAATTGCATATTACACTGAGGGTTAAAATGCCTGCATCTGGTGGACACCAGGTTTTTTCCTTCATTTTTGGGTTGCTGCACAACATGACAAACCAAACTATAAATACGATGCATTCAGAAAGCTGAGGCGGGGCATAATAATCCAAATGTGCA
>NW_025336296.1:2854743-2880604 GCF_004798865.1 Varanus komodoensis
ATAATAATAATAATAATAATAATAATAATAATAATAATAATAATATGAGATTAGTCATGAAGCTAGGAGAAAAAGGGCCTTCTCGGTGATGGCTCCCCGGATGTGAAATACCTTCGCCCAGGGAGGTCTGCCGAATGCCTACTTCAATGTTCTGTTTTTTTAAGGCAAGCTCTAACCTGATTCACTGTTGGTAATGCTACATTCGATGTTACTGTTGCTGTATTTCTTAATATAGTTTTATTTTGTTCTTTTTATTCTGGGAGCTGCCCAGATAACTTCCAGTTCTAGGATGGTGACCAATAAATAAATTTAAATAATTTATATTCAAATCTAAATAAATTTAGATCAAAATTTAAAATATAGAAGAGCCAGCTCTAAGCCCAGCCATACTTAAATACCGACAGTGCCTGATCTAAAAAACCCTCATGGCATGAAAAACATATTCTTGGCTGTTCTTACTTCAGACTAGGCATGATGGAACGTCTGATCACATTCCTTTCTTGTAGAAATCAGGAAGGCAGACATAATGGTTGCAGTCTAACCTTTCCAGCAAGAGGCTAGTTGGCTATGTATTCGGAGTATTTAGCAGAGGAAGCATCTGAATATGGGACCTCAGCTGGAATCTGAAAGGGAACTCTCTAGGAACTGCTTTACAATACGATGAGTAGCTTACGGTGGAGGTGGGTGACTCCAAAGTCATTGGCGTGATATACCCACTCCAGATCCTGGTCTAAACTTTGAAAGAGACATCCATGGTGCTGAACCTATTTCCAGGGGGGGCATGGTTAAGGACTATGGACAGCTCCTTTTAGGTTCAGACTAGAACCCAGAGTGGATACACCAACTTCCTGACTGAAGAAGCTACCAGCCTCCGCTGGAGTCAAGTCTAGACTTTGTGTAGATTCGCTTGCCTTTGGAAGAGTCTGATACAAATTAAAGAACATTTAACTTATACTAGGCTATTCACTTTACTACATTTCTCACTACAATTACTGCAAACAATGCCTAATCAGTTAGACTTCATTCAATGGCCCTCATTTTCAGTGTTATTAGTATCATTAAATCCAATTAAGTCCACTCTGATACCAGCCATCAAAGGCAGTGCTGCATATTTCACATAAAATAATCTTAATGAAATAGTCATTTCAGCAAGAAGTCAAATGCTAATCTATGATTACCCTATCCAGAAAGTCAATTTGCTCTCATTGTTACAGATCAAACAGAACAGTTAACAACAGCACAATGTATACACTAAGACTACTGAAAATAAGAGGCCCCATGAAAAGCAGTGCGGGAAAAGTCAGAATTTGCAGACTGGATTTGTATACCTTGATCTGAAAATACAACGGATGAATGAATGAATAAGTGAATGAATGGCATTAAGAAGCTGTGGACTTTCATTACGTACCTGGTGCCATCAACCTGCTCTTTCCTTTAGGAGAATTGAAAGTAGAAAGCAACAGGAGGAAAGCAAGGAGAAAGAAAGCATGTGTTAAATTCAGCAGATATCTCTGATCATTTGTCTTAAACAAGCGCACCCCTAGCAGGTCTTTCCACTTTTGTTCCTACATTGGCTTCTCCCAGGCCTGGCCAAAGCCCTGCTTCTGCCTGAGTGGAAGGACAAGACGGCACTATCTATCTTTCCCATCAGAAGCCTTGCGAAGACTGCCAGTGGTATCTTGACTCGGTACCGGAGAAGTGCCAGCATCCTCACATGCAGTTGTGCTGTCCAACATGTAGGGATGGCCAGTGGGTTGCCATTGCCACCCTCCTGGCATTTGCAGCCTGAGGCAGTCAACTCACTTCGATACATGGCAGACGGACGCCTTCCACACACACACTGAGCACAAGGCTGCCAAAGGAGGGCAATGGCAGAATAATCCTCAGAGTGCGTGGCTACAAGACACAGCCCCAGCCCTGGCTCCAAGAGCACCTAATCTGGTTCTGCACAGGCATTCAACTCCCATCTACCCCAGGAATTCAGAGAATTGTACCCTATGCACTCTGCCAATGGGAACTGGCACAAATGGTTCCTGTATGGGGGGCTCCTGTTCAAAGTCCTAACCAGCCAGCCATGCCCTTTTTGACAATACTCCATTCCAGTCCTGCTCCTGATCTCCTGTTTTTAATTTCTCAGCATTTACTGTGTTCCATGCACATGAGACATGGTTTTACTCCTCAGTGGGCTTCCTCCCCACCCAATCATGATTTCCCCCCTAAAGTTTTGGTAGGACTTCCAACCTTCCAACCTGCTAACATTTCCTGTGGTGCCATTTTGTCCACATAAAGATCTTCACTCGGAGAACTGCCATCATTACAAGTACACAGTAGTCTCTCTGCCCACCTGCTACCCAGCTGACCCTTCCCCATTGCTTTCTTCTCATGTTCTACCTGGATAAATGATCATATGGAACCCGAAAAATGGACTGTGTGTTATACTGAGAACTGCTCAAAGCAACAGACTTGCCTGAAGTATGGGAAAGATACAACTGATTCATAAAATCTCCAAGTGGCAACAAGGTCCATCCTATTGGGATTGGTAGCATAGTACCTCCAGGCAGCCTGAAGAACACAAAAGCAGGGACCACATTAGTGGACAGAAAATACATGCATCAGTGGTGCAGAACTGCTTTGAGTGTGAGGGCTGAAGCTCTTGGTAGGCAGGGCTGAAGGCAAGCGGAAGAACCAAAGGCAAAAGCAATGAGACCAGCGTTACCAAAATTATAGCTTACAGCTCCTCATGCCAATGAATCGTGTGTAAAAGAGGCTTTTTGACCATTCACAAGGTGGAAAAATGCACAGGGAACTAGGCGTCCATGAAGAATCTGCACGGAGGTGGGAATCTGTCGGATCCCTTGAGCTCAGCTCCCTGGACTCAGGTCCACTCGCAGCAGCCCTGAGCCTGAGTTTCTGGTGAGTGTGCTTGATGTTCATGGGGTGCTCGTCAGCATTGGCCCCATGCGCTTTTCAAGCGCCATCCTTCTCCCACATCAGGTGCAAGCACCATTTGTGCAGCTGCACCTGCCATGGAGGAAGGGTGCCTGTTGTACAGCCTTCATTCTGTGAGCATTCACAGACTTCCTCTTGGCTCAGCTGCATGTGCAAGATGGCCAAGCACAAGAGGATGCCCTTGAATGCTGGGGGCTGCATCCAACCCTACAGGAAACCACCAAATGAACGGTGGCTGGGAAAAGGAGGGCAGCCAGAGGAGGGGGCTGTGGCTGCTTCAGGACCCAGGGATGGCTGGACTAAGACCTGTGGCCCTGGGACTTGAGGCTCCCCCCCACCCATTTGCTTCGAGGCAAATGCTGTAGGTTAATATGTTTCTAAATTTCTGTCTAAAATCAAAATAACAGGACGAGATGCAAGAGCCCTTTTCTGGTGCTGCCTTCTACCTCCTAGACAGAAAGGCCCTGTCTTCCACCCAGAATAGCAGTGTGAGATTTTAGGGCTCTCTGGTGTCTGGTGGGAGAGATACGTAGCTATCTTTGAGGCACAAGATGCTGACTTGGCTATTGAAGCACAAACTCTGCTCATGTGGCTGGAAGTGATGCAGTAGCACAGAGTTGGATCTTCCTCGAATGCTCTTTGGAAAGATGCGGCATCATGAACAGTACCATCCTCTAGTGTGCTGGAGAAGCAAAGCATGGCATCTATCCAGAGCAAGGAGGAGAATCGGTGAATGTTGTTTCTGCCCCAAAATGCACCCACTCCCTCAAGAGGAGGAGGGCAGTGTCTCCCCATCCTCCATCACCAGACATCTTTTCCCAGATTTGCTAAAATGCTCCAAGTGGAAAACTTTTGCAGAGAAAGCTTTTTTCATTTCCCAGAAAACTTAGAACTGCATGGAAAACCTGTTAAGTTATCAGTGGAGACCTTTGGTCCAGCCCTACTTTTGCAAGTTTTTCTGGGGGGAAAAAATGGAAAGGCTTCTAGTCTGTTCCTGTATGTCATGAAAAGATGTGTGAAATGTAAACAGCTCCTCCGCATTTCCTCTGCCAAAAGATCTGAGAGCAGGCAACCCCTGTGGCTTTCAAAGGGCCTAAGAACTGTGTGTACTTCAAACTGTGTGTGATGAGCAGACCGACCTGTATGAGTTCGGCTGCAGGCTTTCTTCTTTTCTCAAAGTGCTTTTGGCGATGTTGCTCCTGTACTTTCAGAGCCAGTCCTGATCCCAAAATACCCTGAAAGCAAAGTTGAGGAAAAATGCTTCAAACAGCATATATTTTATATCTGCCTGCCTGTATTTATCAAAATCAAATGTATATGCCAGGAAAATTACAATCATGCAAAAACAAAAGCAATACAGGAACAAGGGAAACAACACTGAAAAGACCAACAGAAGGAAACATGAAAGCATTAAAGACATTTCAGGGGCAATCCTATGCATGTTTAGCCAAAATACAATGCCTGGTATGTTCCACAAACCATAAGGCAGAGCACCATGGAAGGACTATGCTAAAGCTGGTGGAGGACAAGATAAAGAAGGTTCTTTCCTTGGTAGATACCCAGAGCATCATTGTGAGTAGCAGCACCCACAACAGAGCCTCCAATGTTTACCTGAGCAGTTGGGCAGAAATATGTGGGTCACTGCTGAAACTTTCAGAGTGAAAGCAAATGGGAGAAGGTTTCTCCATGGTTCTTTGCCCTGAATGTGGAAAAGAAGGGGCTTGGTTTGTTCTAGCTAGGGAGGGGAGCAAGAATCAAGGGTGGTGTGTGATTGGAAGTTTGGATTGGTCATGATGCTGCCTATCCAAGGTGGGAAGTGCTCCAGCTGCATTCACTTAGACTTCATCTCATCTGTGGTGCACAAGCAATCTGCTCCTTGACTTTTGTGATGGATTTCTCCAAACCATACCACCCAGAAACAGATGCAGATGAGAAACATTTTGCATTTGGAACTCTGTTCAGTTCTGAACTTGCAATGCATTCTGTGCAATTGAAAAAACTACATCAAAATTTTGCAGATTTATGAAGTGTGCAAACAAGGCACACATTCCAAAAATGTGTTTAAAATGCTGTTTTGTCAGTGGGGGATTCCATCCATAAAATGCATGCCAGTTGCAAACTGCAGGCAAACATGCAAATCTTTTTCTTAATATGAACATAAAATCTGTATGAAATGAACTCCAAAAAACAAAACAAAACAAAACAAAGCCTACATCAGCTCCAAACAGACTTGGAGATGGGAAAAAGAAGGAATTGGTTGAAATGAACTTGCAAGGTCTGTCCATGACTACACAAAGCACAGTTTCAAAGGATGCTCAATCCAGACTTCTCTTCTACTCTCTCTCCAGATATGCATTTTAGTTTTCCAGGCAGGTGCTCTGTGGGCATTTGGCGATATTTGAATGAGACACTCAAAAAACCTAGTGCCTTTCAGGGTAATTGCCCTTCCCTAATTCCAGCCACTCTCATATATCATATATCTTGAGGTCATCAACAGAACTTACTGCTGGGAGGGCAAAAAATGACACTCCAATGAGAGAGAACGTCGCTGCTATGAGGCGTCCCTCCCATGTTTTGGGGGTTTTGTCACCATAGCCAATAGTTGCTAGTGTAATCTGTGGGGAGAAAGTTTGGGACAGTCTGTTAGAAAGACAAAGCACATTATCAAAGCAAAATATTTCTTGTACATTTCATTTCCACGATTCCAATTCCAGTTGCTCCATCTCTGAACTTTGGACCTCATCTTCTCTGAGAGCCTGCAGAAATATTTCCCACATGAACCCCAGCGATGTAACGGTCATGCTTTTGTAAGGTTTTCAATTTGTTTAGAAGATGTTGCAGGAGACATATTTTGCAAATTTGTACTCTTTTTTAAGAGATTGAAATTTCCTCCTTTCTTATTCCACAGTGTAACCCAAGGTAATACAGGTAACATCAAAATGATAAAACAACCATTCTAAAATCTAGAAAGGTTCCAGAATGCTCAGATGAATGATCTAAAACCAATCTCATCCAATGTGGTCACTGTAGACACTTACCAGTCCCCACCAAAGGGCATCAGCATAGGTCTCAAATTCTTTTGTCTCCTTCCCTTCTTCATTCTTTTCAGGCACGTCCTTCTCCACCAGGTAAACCAAGAAGGAGGAGAGGATCAGTGTCAGGAACCCAATGTACCAGGCAGTGATGAGTTCCTAGCAGGGAAACAGGGTAACTGCTATAAACAGAAGTGAAATATTTGACTCCTGGCCTTTGACCATGAAACTCCTAGTTCAGATCAGGCTTCAGAGTCCCTGATCACTGGAAGGAGGGACAATAGCTCAGTGACTGAGCAAATGCCTTGCATGCAAAAGGATCCGGGTTCAATCCCAAGCATCTCCAGATAGGGCTAGGAAAGAACCTTGCCTGAAGCCCTGGAGAAGAGTTATCAGTCAGTGCTGAAAGTGGATGGATGTCCAACTCTGTGGAAGGCAACTTCCTATTTTTCTGAAGTTTTCCTAGTTTCAGTCTGGTATCACTCACTTGTGTCAGGATCTGGGCCAGAATTGCTACTTCTGGGATTCCCTCTAGAACTGCATTGCTATGCATCCCGTTCTCCTTCCCAAGCCCTTGGTTCCCTCCAGGGTGGTGGCAGTCCACTGGGAGGGCCACACTCCCAGGAAGAGCCCAAAAATGCGGGCAGCCCATAGCAATGGACCAGGGCTAGGAATTTTCACCTCCTCGGAAGCAGGTCTTTTGTATATCCAACAGCTTTGGATAATTGTTGGAATGTGGCCTATATCTTGTCTCAACTCAGCTGGACAAACAAACCATGGTTTGCTCATCACACACAACCCACAGTTCACAACCCACTTCAGAAGCCCAAAACAAACCGTGAGGTCCTACCTAGGTTGTTCATGCAGCTGACTTCAAACTACGCGATGACTCAAGTTTCAACAGCAACTCATGGTCCAAGGACACTCTACCCTTGAGTGTAGTTTACGAAGCACTCTGGACTCAGCCAATTAATTGCCCATTCTAGGCCAGGACACACCAAAGTCCTTTCCTTCCAACAAATAACTTTGTTTGGCTTCTGGGGAAATTCATCCTGCCACCCCACAAGCTATTGTGAGTTAAGCTCAGGGGAAACAGGAAGTTTGTGGATGTCAGCACCCCTGATTTAACAAAAAAAGTGGGTGCTGTGCCCCTTTAGCCCCCTCCGTTACTTACTTTGCTGTGTGCACAAATGGCCGATCCCAGAAGTTTCCAGGTGCCCCCTCTCCTGTCCATCCGCAGCATCCGCAGGATCTGAAGGAAACGGAGACTTCTCAGGGATGTCGCCAGAACATTGCCTTGGTTGCCAACAGCCACCACTGGCACAGAGGCGATCAGTACGAAGATATCTGCGGAGCAAAACAATGCAACCAAAGAACAAATCCTGACAAGAAAGGTGGACAACCGGGGCTGGCATATGTCTTCTCTGAAGGTCCTATTGGTGCCGGATCGGAAAGGAAAATGGCTTTCTGCTTTCTGACCGTCTTCGCAGGCTTCTTTTAACATTCCGGCAGATACTATTAATTGTTTATGGATGGTTTGATCTGTTGGTTTGTTTTGCTGCGTGTTTCCAGGAGCTGCTGAACAGCAGCTGCATTCCTACAGCCTGCCCATCCGCCAGCCTTGCCTGTGTCCGTCTTGCGTCTCCACTGCTAAGATATCCACTGAGGTCTGAATGGCTTTAGACTGAAGGGAGATGTTTAAGTTCTGATGTGCCTCTATTTATATCATGAGAAGCTCCCCAGGTCATAGGCACTTCAACCGAGGCTCAAGAAATTCACTAAAATGGGGGTTATTTTTAGGATGTAACAGGGGATCTCCATTAAATCAGATGAGTTGAACCTCCTTCGTCTTGAGGACCAAAATCAGTTTTGGAGAAGCCCTCTGGGGCTGCATTACAACTAAGTGAGGCACCATGGATTGGCACAAAGGAAAAAAAGGAAAAAAATACCAACCATACCATAATATCTTAATTAAATCTTTATTACTAGTAACTAAGTCTTTCATATCAACCTTTTAGAAGGAAAAATGGTGCAGAAAAGCCAGGGAATTACCAACAGTGTGTGGTTGGGGATCAGGAAGGAGGGTCAGCAGGAAGGGGTGAGGTTGACAAAAGGGGGTGTGGCTAGGGAATGGGCGTGGCCATCTGGGAACCCCAGCAGGTCAGAGTGGAACCAATGCCAGTTAGATCTGACTTCTGGGTTCCTGGTTCTGCAGCTCTTTTTGAGGAGAAGCAGCCACACAAAAAGTTGTCCTTACCCAACATACACAATGGTTTCCTGGCAAACTTCAGCCTCCCTCGCCATCCTTTGTATCGACAGCAGCAGCCTGCAGCCCAGATCCTTAAGGCAAACTCTGCTCCAAAGATGAAAATGGCAAAGGTTTCCTACACGGAAATGGGAAAGAAATTACAAAATTAGGAGTTTTATGTGTACACCAGCAAAACGTGAGTCCAGGTTCTTTGAATTCCCTCTGGAAGCTCTTTCCAACTGATGTTGGATGATGAGTGCTGTTTTCTTCTTCTTCTTCTGTTTTTTCACAAGCACTTCTGCCTGTTTTTGTGTATTTATCAAAATGCACACATCCATGCACAAAATGTACACATCCAATGTATATGTTGGCTGGGCTCAAACAGTACAGAATGCCAAGATAGTTTTTAACCATTGTCGATCATGTTGGCTGAACTCAGTCTTGGTATTTCACAATGATGAGTTTGGGTTTTAGAAACCATGAAAAGGAACAGCAAAAGATGGAGGGCAATATCTCTTCTCACCCATCCCAGAGTGTAAGACACAGCTCAAGTTGTGGCAACCCAGCTTCAGACTAGATATCAGGAATGGAATGGTTTCATAACTGCCAGAGCAATACAGCAGTGGAACCAGCTGCCTGGAGAGGTGGTGGGCCCTCCCACACTGGAGACATCCAAAAAGAAACTGGACATCCATCTGAGTGGGATGGTGTAACTTGGAGTCCTGCAACAGCAGGGGGCTGGACCCAATGGCCTTCCTGATCCCCTTCCAACTCTACTGTTCTATGATTCAATGAACAGCAGCTTGTTCAATTGTTTCTTCACAACACCATGACTTTTTATGTAACATGTAGGGCTTGTTTCTTGCTGGAGTGTCTTGTAGGCCATTTTTTCAGGTCTAAAGATGCACAGAAATAAGTCTTAAGACTATCTCAAATTGGCTTCACAAAGCCAGGAAATCTTAGGCTGAAGCTTAGACAGATGCCTTAACCAATATGCCCCAAATTGTGCTTCCTTGCCCTCCGTACTTTTCCTTAATCTTTCAGGTGAAAATCCAGATGAGGACGATGGACTGCCTGGACTAACAAAGCTGCCCCACACTGTCCTTGCCCTGTACTGCCTTAGGAAGCATCTTTGCAACATGAATCTCCCTGTGAATTGGCCCATGCCTGTCTGTTTTTTAAACCACTAGCTGGTAGGATGGGTTATACGGTCAGAGGACCCTCTTCCAGACCCTTCACTATCCTGATGGTGCCTCAGTGCAGAAGACGCTTTTCTGTGGCACTGAATAAGAGGAGAATGCAACAGTGCAATCCTATACAGTCCTGCTCAGAGAGGGGTCCCACTGCTTTGGTATTTGAGATACTTGCTGGGGGTAAAACAGTCTTGTGGCGGGGCAGGCAGTGCGGTGTTGCAGTTGAAAAGGAGGGATACGTGAAAGGATCAGGACACCCTTCCAACACACCCCTTCATGCTTTCACATCGCATCCTGCCCACACCTCTTCAGAACACAGACGCATTGTGGGCTGAGGTCCAACTTCTCTAACTTTTTATTTCATGGGCTAACTTGATATTCTGTGTAAATCCCTGGGAGCATCTTTCAAGGGCAAGAAGCACCTGCATAAAAGTTCACTGAAGTTTAAACACTGCCGACACAAGGCATGCCCCCAAGCAGCATATTCCCCGAACGCCACACTGCCAAGATGCTCCATTTCTTGATGTCCCCTAAAAAGAAACCAAAAGCCCCCTTGCCATTTCTCATTATTGGCACCATTATCAATAACAGCAGTCCTGGGAGATGTATCTACAAGCATCATACCCCAAGTTGCTAACAGCAGTACTACTCCCATGCTTGCTGCATCAGAGAAGACCCCTCATACCTGGGAATCATCACAATCATCATTGGTATGATGTTATTCTTTGGCCTGGAGGCTCAGCATCTCCCTGAAGATCCTGTTGGGCACCAGACATCACACTCTGGGAAGGACCTCTGCACCACCTCCGAGCCCAAGAATCCAGCTCTTCCTACAAGCTCAGCCTCCAAGTGTGGCTCTCCAAAGGCTCCCTCCCTCAAAGGCTCCATCAGTCACACAGTCCAGAAAAACTGAACAAGGTCCCTTTAAAATTTGTATTCAGTACCCAGGGGGGTTGAAGCTGCTCAGGGACCTGGGCTGATCAGCCTCCTCAATCCCTCAGCCCCCTCCAAGTCCTTCTGTACTTACCAACAGCAGTAACCAATTTCCTGAAGCAGTTTCATATTCCTTGAACGTTGTCAGGACAGCCAAAATCAAGCATCCCAAGACTATCAGAAACCTAAAGAAGATATGAGGAAAACAGAAAGTCAGTAGATGTTCTAAGAACAGTTCCTTACAAGTTTAATGGCGGAGAGGAGAGGAGAGGAGAGGAGCCTCACAAACACATAACAAAAGCTGGATCACTGTTGTTGCACTGAATTAAGGCAACTGGCCCACAGAACAGCAAACCAGTGTCCAAAGGGTTCCCTTAAATGAGGCATTTCCTTCTGCTCTCGAGCAGGTCTTAGCTTCTTACTTGCTAGACTTTAGGTAAAACATTTTGACCTTTTGGAATGAAAGGCACCATTATTCATGCAGTCTCCTGCAGAGCAACTCATGCACGCTCCAGAGGCTACACAATACAAAGAATCAATAGGTGAGACCATGTAATCCGCTCAGGAATGCTCACGTGTGCCTCGAGTCTCCGATTTAAAACAACTTGATGCATTTCTCAGCTACTGTGCATCCACAAGTGAAACAGTTTCCCGCCAGCTCTCTGGCTGCAAGGAGCAGTGCTGAATAGATTCTCTCTGTGCTAATTCAATCACCTTCCTCTGGATATTAAAACCTGCTCCTGGGACCTGTTATGATTCATGTCACTCAACTATTATTAGTCACTCAATCACTCTATATCACTGTAAACTTTGCAACATCCTCTCTGATGTTAGCCTTACATTGTTCTATTTGTACTTGTATTGCCCTCTGTATTCATTCATCCCTCACCATCACCCTAAAAACTGTGTACATGACCCACAACTTATAAAAGCTCTGCATATGCTCTGGAAGCTTGTTGCCAGTTCCAAATACTGGCTACCTGATAATGCTGTTGTTTCTCTCTGTCAGAGAGGGGTCCCTGGGTGTTCTGCCAATAAACTGCTGAGACTGAGTGTAGTATCCTCCAGCAAATCTGAACATACATTTTCCTGGTCCTGCTAATTAAGATTTCCTGACATATGCAAGTTAGAAACTGTATGTACATCATGGAGCTGCATTTGACCATGGCTCTCCGCACTGTGGTGCTGAAAAAGACTACTGAGAATCCCTTGGACTGCAAAGAGATCAAATCAGTCAATCTTAAAAGAATCAACCCTGACTGCTCTTTGGAAGGCCAGATATTGAAGAAGAAACTCAAATACTTTGGCCACCTAATGAGAAGGAAGGACTCCCTGGAGAAGACCCTGATGCTGGAAACGATTGATGGCAAAAGAAGAAGGGGACGGCAGAGGATGAGGTGGCCAGATGGAGTCACTGGAGCAGTTGGTGTGAGCTTAGGTGGACTCCAGGGGATGGTGGAGGACAGGAAGGCCTGGAGGAATGTTGTCCATGGGGCATGATGGGTTGGGCACGACCTTGCGACCAACAACAACAACAACTTTGCATACACACTGAGGGAAAGGCTCTGCTACCATGTGATGGAACAAAGCTTACTTTTGGTTAAAGTTTTTAAGCAAGAATGAAAAACTTCCTGCATAACCTTCCCCTAATTTTTCTTCCCAAATATTAAGCATCCTGAAAAGAGTGCTGAATATGTGAAGAAATGGTAAATCAGTTGAGAAGCAAAAAGAAATTGTTCCCTTTAGTAATTTCCTGTTCATTCCGATATTTCCATTCAACTATGGGCTGTCATTGGTGGATATTCTAGGAAATGTCACAAAGGACAGCTCTTCATTTCAGGAACAAACTAGCCTCATTCACATAGTTTCAGAATACGGAGTGGAGAACAGGTTTCCACCTACTGACATCAGCCTACAATTCATGTGTATAAATATCCATTATTGGGGAATAAATACAACAACCACAGTCTCAAACAAGAATGGAATCATGAAGTGGATGATAACCCTTTTTGCCCAATAATGGAGTGCTCCATTGTTATTAATTCCACAAGGGATCCTGGATCTTAGGCCATAATTAATTCAGTAAAATTGATGTTCCAAGTATACTGGAGACAACAACTTCTCTTTGATAAAGGCTTAGTTATATCAGTCAATTATTGGAGGTCTAATGCTCCTAATGCTTTCCCTCTTCATGCATTTTGGAAATGTCTAATGGCAGCCTCTTTCTAGGCAGAGGTAATAATTCAGACAACTCTTGTGATGGAGACTTCTTTAATATTTAAGGATATCTGTGTTCCTACCTGTCCCTTGGAATTTAATGCAAGGTGAATATAAATGGATTTTCTTTATCCTTTTGACAGCTAAAAGACTGATATTACCACACTGAAAGTATAAATGACCACCAGCCATAACATAGTGGGTAGAAAATTTAATGAACCTTTTGACTTTTGCACTTTAGCCTTAAGTATAAACTTCATATGTATTTTTGGGTATCCTTTGTTTATGCACATTATTTTCAACCATGATTATATATTCTGTTAAATATAAACAAGAGTGATAAATAATTCATACATAATTCATGTGATGGATCTTTTTAAACCTTATCCCAAATAGTAATAATGTTCTAGTACACTTTATCTTTTTACTTCCTTTAACTACTTCGGTTATGTTTTTTGTCATGTACAATACAAAATTAAACACGGTCTACCTTCTGGCCTCACTCTGTTGCCTCCCCTGCTAGCTTTCCACAATATCCACGCACAACATGCTACTGTCTGCAAAAGAGGCCCACGTTTCATCAGCTACTCACATACTGGTGTCCCTGAGCAGGTGTCTACAGTGGGATGCAAGGCTGGCACATGGATGTGGGTCAGACCAGGAGGCACGATCTTGACCCATCCATGTAAGCATTTGCCTTCACAGGGAGGACATTCCTCAATATGGCAGATGGTTCCTGCTTTTCCATCAAGCTGCTCGTGCTCGTCCGCACACTGACCAGAAAAGTATGGTTTGTTGTTGCTAGTCGCGAAGTTGTGTCCAACCCATCACGACCCTATAGACAACATTCCTCCAGGCCTTCCTGTCCTCTGCCATCACCTGGAGTCCACCCAACCCCACACCCTCTGCCCCAGTGACCCCATCCAGCCACCTCATCCTCTGCCGTCCCCTTCTCCTTTTGCCATCTATTGTTCCCAGCATCAGGGTCTTCTCCAGGGAGTCCTTCCTTCTCATTAGGTGGCCAAAGTCTTTGAGTTTCATCTTCAGCATCTGGCCTTCTAAAGAGCAGTCAGGGTTGATCTCCTCTAGGACTGACCGGTTTGATCGCCTTGCAGTCTAAGGGACTCGCAGGAGATTTCTCTAGCACCACAATTCAAAGGCCTCAATTCTTTGGTGTCAGCCTGACCAGAAAAGTATGGTCACTGGGCAATAAATAATAAAAAAGACTTTTGACATTTTGATCATGTACCTGCTGTGGAACTATGCCTATAGGGTAGCTTTAATCCACATACTGTTCTGTAGTTTATTGGATCCAAGCTGACTGTGGATGATGGGACTAGTGGTCCAACACACCTGGCATGGAGATATCAAGGGCAGATAAATGTATTTCATGCCCCTTCCACCCATCTAACTCCATGCATGGACTCCATGGGCCAGTAAGTGCCATTCAGGATCTTCAGTCATATATCAAACAGCAAACTAGAGGGTAGGGAAAGAAATGGAAAATCCTGACGCTTCCTATGTCTCAAAATCAACTCAAGGAAAAACGAATGCTTGGCTTTGACCACAGGGAGGCAGCAAATATCTAGGTTCAGAGGGAACAAAGTAGATTGTGGACTCCAACTACTTTGACCAGGAATTGAAATTTAGCAAAAATGAAAATAAACTTAGTCTTTTTTTTAAGTGTTCAACTGTATGCATGGTTAGATAAGGGAAAAAAGTCATCTGTCTGCTGGTATTCCCCACCCAGCCACGCTGGCTGTTGTACGATTTTTCCGCCTAAATAAGCATATGTCTGTATCATTGAAGTATCAGTTTTGATGTCCTATAATTGTCCAAAAACATTAATTTTCTGCTAAGCATATCCAAGTGTCTGATAATTATGAAAGGACTCAATGAACATAAGAAGAAGAACAATGCTGGATCAGTCCAAGGGTGATGACTGGCCTTCTCAAGTTGCCCACCTCTGTCCTAGCCTGAGATACTCTGAGACTGAAGACCTCATGAGGAGATGGACAGCCTCAACCCAAAGGCCTACATGCCACGAAACCAAGTCCTGAAGCAAGAAATGTCACTGGGGAGTTGTTGGGCCTGGAGTTGCTATGTTTCTGGCCTGAGGGTGGCCCCAGAAGGATCTTTACACCTTAGCCAGGGAGCAGAACTCAAAAGCGTTAGCCAAGCCCAGGAAGAAAGACAATGGCTCATTTGAGACCGAGCTCTTGTTGGGATTAGCCCTCTGCTTTCTCGATCCTGTCCAACGTCCTGAAATACCTATCTTTGCTGTCCTTGTTTCCTGAGCTGCTCTTCTCCCCTCATTGACCCAACTTCTTGCCAGACTGGCATCTTCCCCACTTATCCTTGGGCTTTCCCTTATGAGGTCTGGGCAAAGGGCACTTTTACATACCCACCATATTCACACCAAAGAGCATAGCATTTCATACAGTGCTGCATGATATGTTTTAGGCTTACTTGTCCAGGATAATTGCCCATTGTTCCTTCGCAAGCTCCATTGACTCATGGGGAGAAAGAGGTGTGGCATTTCCTGATGGGAACGCCTCTGGTCTGCACAAGTCCTCACTAACAGAGAAGGCCCCTAACTCTTGTGGTATGGGGCTTCCAGGAGCATCAACAAAGAACAGTGATCCACCTGGGGCCACCACCTAGGAAGTTCAATAGATACTGCATTCTTTCATGAACAGTTTCCTCATGCCACTCCATCTCAAGGGCACTCTGCTTGATGATTGATCATCGTGTTGCACAGTTCCCTTATTAAAGAGAAGCACAGCCATGCCCTAATTCGTCTGGCAGCAACCATCAATGCATAATTGCCTCTAATTAAACTGTGGCACTGCAAGGGAGGGCAAGCATTACCACCCACCGCATCTTGGTCAAAGGAATTTCACCATGAAAGAGGCCATCAGCCCAAAAAGCCTCTGCTTTATAACCACCTTTTAAAGCAGGTAGAGCAATAGGTATATCCCTATACTGCAGATGTGGAGATGGGGACTCTGAAGAAGATGTCTTTGAAGAAGGCCAACTGACTGATGCCTGGATTGGAGTCCAAGACTTCTGATTCCTAGCTTAGCACCACACTTTCAGTGGTGTTCCCATTTTCAATGTGAATTCTGAGCAGAGCAGATGATTCACCCCTTTCCTGAAGGTGAACTCTGATGTAGCAGCACAGTAGTCTTCGCTTCTTCCGAACTCTGATTAATACTTGAGCTTCAACAATGCCATATATTGTACCTAGGTAAATTGTCTTCCTGCCTGTATTTCCACCAGCAATTCATCAGGATCAAAGAAGGCAGAGCAGCCATCCATAAGCAGGCAGTATTTTAGAGGAAGACTGATGCTGAAATCTTCGGAGCAGAATATCAGCCTTTTCCAGAGCTGCTTTGATTATATCCCTGAAATTGTTTGCCAGAATTGGTGACAATGATTTTCAACAGAATATACAACACTGCCATTCACTCAGTTGACATGTTAATACCTCAAGCTGCATTCTCCCTGTTCAAGTTGACATTTCCAAAGGCAGACCCTTTTATCAAACTTCCAGCAGAGAATGCTACTGAAGAAAGTAAGGCTGCTGTATTCATTTTATAGTCTAAATTCCCAATACATCAAGTCTGTTGTCCTGAATGGGACCTGGAGTTTGGAATGTGAAAATGATGACAAGAAATGATGCTGATGACCACGTGCCACATAGAGAGAAGAACCGCTTGACCAGTCAGTCATCTTGGCTGCTGGGAGACGAAGAGGATCTTACTAAGAATGAGATGTATGGTAAGCTTGGAGAATGGCTACAAGGGACCATCTCAGTGGTGTCCCCCACCCTCAGTATGGAATACTCTCTCCATGAGACTTGCCTGGACCTACATTGCCATCTTTTTGGTTTAGACTTTCCCCCACTTCCAGGCATTTGATAGCAAATCATAGAGCTTTAGCAGCTCCTGAGATTTGTTGCTGATTGCATAGCATTGTTATACTTTCATCTGAAACTGGTTTTATATTATGTTATTTGATTATATTGTATTTTTAGTGTTTGAATCTTCATAAACTGCCTGGAGGGCTTTGGGCATTGGGCAGTATAGAAATGTGAAAGAGTAACGAATGAACGAAAACTTCTTCCTTTCATGGCAGAAAGCTTTGGTGGAGCATGGTATGGACTGACACTTCTCCAGCCAAACAATTCTGGGTTCCAGTCTACTGCATGGTCATCGTGACACTTCATGTGCTCGGCAGCAGAAGGAAGTTGTGGGGACTGCAGAAAAGGGCATGGTCAGAACCTGGTCCATGGTTACCTACCATCGATTCCCAGGTTTCAAAATTTTGGGGGGTAAATGTCTGCACTAAGGAGAGGGTTGGACTAGAGGATCTCCCAGGTGAGTTCCAGTGGCAAAATTCTGAATCTATTAATCACTCCAACAACCATTTCACACGACATCCCCAAAAGGCAAAGAATGTGGGCCAGGATTATTCAAGAGAGACCTTTCCTGATAAAGAGTGAGCACTGAAGCATACACCACATGATCCTGCTAGGAAATGGCCCAGTTCCTTCTGTGATCTGCTGGGTTTCCATGGCAGATACACAGAATCTTTCAGCTGATGAAATTGAGTGGAAATAATTCCCTAGAGGCATTTAAAAAACTGGATTTTGTATTGGGTGAAAATGTGTTGTAAGCTAAGCACAAACAAGTAGTTACTGAGTCCTTAGTATAGGTGTGCAGAACCTCAGGTCCAAAGGCCAAATGCCAAACCCTTCCCCTGACCTGGTTCTTTTTTCTTCCAATCACTGATGGCTTGGTAATTTTCCTGCTTATGTGAAGTTTTGTCCCTCATCCTAGAAGGCTCAAACGCCCCGCCTGAGACTTGGTTACTGGCAGTTAGAACCAAAAGCTACAATATGCTGATGTTTTTCATATTATGCTCCCATCCTTTAACTTTTGGCCCCACCCACTGCTGGAAGGAGGCCCCTGAAAGGGTCCCCAAACTGGGATTGCATCCTCAGCCTGCAAAGCTGCATTAATACATCTACCACTCACCTGGAATAAATGCTGCTTGGGGAACCCCTGAAATAAATGCTGCACCCATGATGAGTGCAGAAGACATTCCTAAGCAATCTGCCATTCCTAATAATGGACCCTCATACATTGCTGGCTCACGGTTCCTATCATCCCCAGGCAGCATGTCCATTGGTTGAGGATTATGTGAGTTGTAGGTCAACAGCAGCTGCACACCCAAGGCAGGGAATGGCTGCCTTAAAAGCATTCAAGGAAGCCATGCTCCAACCAACTTCACGAAGATGCTGATGCTTCAGTAGACGTTGCATCCCGTCCACCTGCTAGAGATGAGCTTTCAGGAAGAGGCTGTCAGCTCTTAAAAGAACAGGATGTACTGAGCTTGCTTCTCAGCAGTTCCATTTGGCCCAATCTGTCAAGAGCTTATTTTGCCTAAGCAGTCTTGCATCTTACAGTGCACTATTACATCTAAACTAGGGAGAGAAACATTCTGCTTTCTAAGTCAGTTAAGCAAAAAAGAGTACATATTTTGGATCCTGAATGGAGCATACCAACCCGTCCGGCCATGTGTGTTGTTCCGGAAAGCCCAAGTATCTATTTGAAGGTCTTGGATGGCACAGCCCTTCAAGCAGAGGGCAGTCCTCTGTAAATAAGTCATCTTGCAGAATGCAACCAAATGAGTACCAGAGCTGATCATACAGGAAGTATTTCAAGTCTTCTTCAGTATGGACTAGAAAAGGAGTTTCTGCATATTGACAGAGAGTACTTCTTAAGTGGCATCCTGTTAAAATTCAATGCATTTGTATCCATGGGTGTTCTAACAAAACTAAGTACTTGCAACACAGAAGATGATTTTTAAGGCTCCAGGAGCTTTTGGGCAGAGCTCATGTCATGCCTGACCAAGAGCCAGTGACCCATAGAGTGAAGATTCAGATGACATAGAGCCCTGCACCCGGATACTGCTGATATCGCCGGCACTTCCTGAGAAGCCACGCTGGATCCTCCAATACTGGACTCTGAGGAACCCAAGGCAGGGCCCATCAGAGCCATACAATCCCAGGGAGGCTGAGAATTGACCCAGCTACAGGGCATACCCGAATCAGAAGTGAAGACCCAGGCTGCCCCTTGTAGGTGAAACACATGCATCAAGAACCACCACTACAGAACAGTTGTGAGTAAAGGTCTACCAGAGAGCCAGTCTCCTCAGATGTAGGGGCACTAGCAGTCCCTGTGATCTGGAACTGTGCCTGGATGTGGGCTGCAGACTCGGCTCGCTGAGCCCTTGGAGCTGCTGGAACAAAACTTGTATTTCTGCTCCCAGCACCCTGAAACCTTGCTCCTCCCGAACTGCTCTCTTCTGCTGCTGACCTCTGCATTCCTGTTAAGACCCTGCTTTTGGATTGCCCATTCTCTGGACTGATTAATCAGCTGCGCCCCTACCTGGAGTACGACTGCCTGGTGACAGTGACACACGCGCTGGTGACTTCCCGCCTAGACTTCTGTAACGCGCTTTACGTGGGGCTTCCCCTGAAGACAGTCCGAACGCTTCAATTGGTGCAAAATAGAGCTGCCAGGTTGCTGACGGGGACGGGGCGTTATGCTCACATGACTCCAGTCCTCCGTCAGCTTCACTGGCTTCCCATTGAAGCCCGGGCCCAATTCAAGGTGTTGATTATGACCTACAAAGCCCTAAACGGCTTGGGTCCTGGCTACCTGAACGAGCGCTTATGTCCGTATATGCCCGACCGCCCTCTGAGATCTGCAGGAGAGTCCCTTCTCCGGGAACCCTCCATGAAAGAAATTTGGAGAGTAAGTACCCGGAGGAGGGCTTTCTCTGCGGTGGCGCCCAACCTATGGAATTCACTCCCCAAAGGGGTCCGCCTGGCACCGTCGTTACTGGTTTTTCGGCGCCAGGTAAAGACCTTTTTATTTAAACATCATTTCAATTGTTAAAACATATGATCTAGCCTGGGCAACTTCTTCTTCCTTCTCTTTCTCATCCTATATTTTTATTTTATACTGATAATTTTAATTTTGTATTTGTAAATCAATGTATTTTTTGTATTTTTATATTTAATGGTAATTTATTATGTACTATTGTATTTCAATGTATTTTATCATGTTGTAAGCTGCCCCGAGGTTTCGGCAAGGGACGGCATAGAAATGTTATTATAATAATAATAATAATAATAATAATAATAATAATAATAATAATATTGTGCTTTAACCCTTGGCTCGCCCAATGACCTTGCTGAATGGATTTGTCTTGAGTTTGCCCCAGGACTGTGCTTGAGTCAGCTACAAACAGGTCAAGGAATACAGTCTTAAGCCCCAGGGAGAAAAGAAGCTTCAAGACCCAACTTGCCAAGAGCGTAAGAAAGCTGTTATCACATCCTCTGCTAGTTATGGCCTAGAGCACACTGGCTGTGAGGGAACAGGGGTTGATGGGAATTCCAGGCCAACACCTTTCAAGAGTGCCAAGCTGGGGAAGGCTGCCATGGCCTCAGTTCTCACGACTTCTTCAGCTTAAACTGAAACAAGAAGAGCTCCTTCCAAATGAAAATGCTGCCCTTACTTTAAAAAGTGGTTGAAATCAAATGATATAGCCATTCTGCCATTCTGATAGAGGCCAACCTACATGATGACTCAATTTAGATCTCCTCAAGGGAGGAAAAACCAGCCCCCTAAGGTTCCCACCCTCTAGGACTTCTCTACAAACTTTAGGGAAGTAATTGAGTAATGCTGCCATTGGGTTGGGAAGTCTACCTGTGAAACTCAATTGCAATAAGAACCTACGAAACATGGAATATATTTAAGCCCATATATTGTCTTACCCAAAAGGACTCTCTGGGTTCATGCAGCACTTCCTCTCAGCTCCTTGTACCTATAGCTATTCAGACCACATCTTCACGCCCCTTTCCAGACAAAAGAGCAACTTGCAAGAAGTCACTTTCCTGATACGTCACAAGCAATTGGCCGAACGAGCCATCAAATGAGGCACATCCCAGAAATTTTCATTGGATGCATAAACAATGCCATAAATCTTTTACTGTGTCAGCTTCAGTCCTTGTTCCTAAAGCAGATACACTTTCTTTTCCCAGAGCCTGGGCAAGAAACAACATGCAAGCCTATGATTCATGGCAATTACTCATCCATGTTTCTCCAGGCAGTGGGCCACTTTGTGAGGTCACCCTTTAGAAGACAAGTGAATTAAATTGGCTTTTTCTTTGGGTTGGTGTGACATGATGGATGATAATCTTGTAAGCTTTCACAAGGCAACCCAGTTTGCACTTCGTAGGCTTCTTTATGGTTATCCACAATTTCAGTTCACTAAATGAGTTAACAAGCTTTTCAGGCTCCAGGTCTTTTCCTAACATTTGTGAAAGCAGTGCAAAAAGACACAGACTAAGGAAATTTGACTAAATTTCATTGCAATGAAGTTTTTTTTTTTTCCTCCCACTGCCTTTAAAAAAAAACCTTTGGCTTTTGAAAGGAAAGAATTGAAGTCTGCCTGTCCGACTTCTCCCCACTGGTATAAACATAACTATAACATGTTCTGCTTTGAAAGCACTCCATAAACGTTTTCCCTTTACCAGCGAATGGAGTAAAGGTGCAGGGAGTGCATTACCCTCAGCCCTGCACAGGAGAAGTGGTCCTGAAAGCACCGAGTTGTAGAGATTTGGGGTTATGTCACACTAACATAGGAATTTGTTCAAGGTTTACAACACAGCTCTATGCATCTCACCAAACTTTTGTTCCATTGAGTTCAATGGGACTTCTTCTTAGATGTCTGTACATAGGATTGCAGCCTTAAGTCTCTCTCCCTCCCTCTCTCTCTCTCTCTCTCTCTCTCTCTCTCTCACACACACACACACACACACACACACACACACGCTTCATTTCCTACTTGAAAGTATCCTGCTCCAATTCAGTTTTCAAACTTTAAAATGGTGATGAATGTATTTCTAAAGGATCAGAAAGAAATACAGTAAAAATAGTTCCAAATGATAAAAGATAAGCTAAGTGGCCATATTAGATGGCACTTGGCCCCTTGGTGCAAATTTTACAAATGCCTGCACAGCTACTCTCTGTTCCTTAGAGGAAGACGTGTTATTCTGTTACTTGGCACTCATATCTCTCCACTGACCCTGCAGCCTGCATTTATGGGTCAACCTTTTTGGACTTCTCACTGTGCGCTTTGCCAGGAAATGACTGTGTAGGGGCACAAATGACATATATCTATAGCACTCACAACATATCTGACAGTTTCAAATGCCACCCTGTAAACTGGCATTTGGTAATTCATTTTGTGTTTTCCTTTAGATCCAGCAAAGAGTTTGCAAAAAAGCAAATATCAGAAGTTGCACCAGAGCAAAATCTTACAACATTTTCACTGCATTCATTGCAACATTTTTCTCTGGGAGAAATGTGATGTCAGCCCTAATTCCAGGTCCTATCATGACAATTTTGGGTGTTCCTGCAATGGAACCCAGCCTGAAATTCCTAGTGGAGAGAGGTGTCACTCTGCATATCTAAATGAGGATCGCTTTCAGCGATCCTGACTTGGAGAATGAAACCAAGGAGGCAGACAAAGGAGAAGATGCTGAAGCAGTGGGTGACTTCCTTTACTTCTGCAGAGACAAGGTGAAGAATCTTCTGGTTACAATGAAGAGCTGTGCCCAGAAGACTCCTCTATCTAAGATTCCTCATATCTAGGCCACAGAAGGGAGCAGGGAGAGTAATTCTAAGTGGTGCTCAGGCAGAGTTAGCATCATGGCTAAGCAAGGCCAGGTCCCTGCCAAGCACCTCCTGATAGGAGTTCCTGGACCTTCTCTTCCTCTTCACCCATGCACCCTGCTGGCTCAGCTTCTCTCACACTGCCCCAGACAGCAGTGGTAGTGAGAGGAAGAATTTTAGATACCACAGCCTTTTAGCTTTCTGGCCTTCAGCCTGTCTACCAAGCAAAGACGAGGAACAATAGTTGGCAGTGACAATAGTGCCATCTATGAGATCCTTATGGCTAATGAGGCGGGATAAGAATCTAACAAATAAAATAAATAATAGTTCTGAGAAGCTAGACTCACAAACACAAGGGGTCCATTGGGGATGTCTTGCCTAAGAGCCCTCCAGAACCTGGATCCAGCACTGTGCTGAAGTTGTGGAGGTTCTTGAACAGTAACGAAAGTGCTATCAAACTTAATTTAGATGCAAGTGGACATTTGCAATCCTGTTCTCTTTTTAAACCATTCTAAATAATTTGGAATCACCAGTAAACCTGCCCACCTCACTGCTCGCTCTTAACTCCTGACGATTTAGGAACAAGCTAAATGAAGAAAGTTTGGAAGGAACGGAAGAGTGGATTTCCATGCGGAAGTACTGTGAGCTCCATTCAGTTCTGATACTCAGAGTGAGTTCCAAGGCTCAGAATTATTTCTCTCATCTGCACCAGGCTCTGATTGATGGGACTTGGTCCTCTGTGGAAACAACTTGAAGGCAATCTTTCCCTGGGCTTGATGGACCAGGAGTCTGAGAAAGAAGCATTGTCTTGTTCAGTCTCTTGCTCTTCTTGTCATTTTAATCAGCCTTCCAAAATTGCTTCCAAGCTGACACTTCAGCACCAATTGATTCGTTCCCAAGAAAACTTGTGAGATGCTCCTCCACAACCGGGGGTCATGACTCCTGGCCTACATGTACAGCCTGAAGTTGCGGGTGCTTGCCGAACCCAGGTTCCCTTTGAGCTTGGCTCCTTCTCTTGTTGTAATGCATAGCAAGCCTGTCTAGGTATCAAGAGGCTTTGTTAATTAATGGGTAGCAATAACTCAGAGACCAAAGCCAAGTGAGGTGTGATACATGGATTATTAATATGCAGAAGAAAGGCCTGCAATGCATCCCATGTGGCATGTATACAGTCTCATGCCTGAATTAATCGACTCTGTTAATTATGAAGCGTTTGCGATGGAGTTCGCTTATAGTTACTTCCCTTCCTGTTTTCACCAAATCACCCCGGAGATGGCAAGATGGTGAAGCTAGGTCCTAATTGGAGCCTTCCCCTCTGGGCTAATCACCTCACAGCCGCTGGGCCTTGTGGGGAATCGCCCTCCGCACAAATCAGTTCATGGCTTCCGGATCCTTCTAAGGTATCCTGACCATCTCATAACTCAAACCTCGGAACTTCTCCAGCATTCACTTGCCACTGGATCGGTCCCTTCCAGTTCGCCCTGAGGCCCTGGGCAGCGTGTAGTTGATTCACACAGCCATGGAAGTATTGGGGTTTTTTTTTTGTTTTGTTTTTCGATTTCTATCCTGTCTTTTTCCTACAAAGGGCTCAAGGCAGCTTACATCATTCTCCTCCTCCATCTCATCCCCACAACAACAACCCTGTGAAGTAGGTTGGGCTGAGAGCCTGTGACTGGCTCAAAGTCACCCAGTTGGCTCCATGGCTGAGTGGGGACTCGAACCCGGATCATCTGAGTCCCAGTCCCATGCTCTTCACCACCACGCCACCCTGGCTCTCAGTAACATTGCTGATGAGCAGCGCTGGCTCCCAGGGTCATCAAGGTGGGGAAAATGCTGGATTTCTCCAAGCTTGTTGAGGGCTCATATTCTTTCCAAGGCTGATCCAATAATGCCTGGCATGTCATCACACGGAGCATTCACACATTCTGAGCATGTCCCTGCACATTACTCCATGCAGCAGCTTCCCTTGTGCATCTTATTATGGACTCCTCTGATAGCAGGGGCATGGGGCAAGCTGTGTGTCCCAACCCAGCCTTTCACCAGCCACCAATAGCAAAGAGCCACAGGACGTGAACAGAGAGCTGGGCACCCAGATTCAGATCCTCACACAGAGGCTGAACTGGAGCTAAGCCATTCATTTTAGCAACAATGCTTTTTCTGGTGCCCTGACAGAGCCTTGAATCCAAATGCAGATCCCTGTTTGGACATGAAGCACATTTGTCTGTGATCTAACCCAAGGCTGAAGGTGGAAGCAGCTGCAAGGTGGAGGCTGGTACCTGGAACGAACATGTGCTTTCCTTTAGGGACAAATGCGACTGAACTAGAGTGAAACAAAAATCTTTCCTAATTCCAAACTGGTGATTAAAAAAAGATTATTCCAAAAAATTAAAAAGCAGGTTTCTGAATCTGAGGAACAATTTTAAGAAATCTGCATTAAGTATGACTTTTCTCCCATGGGAGGCCTATTTGGCAAATGGACAGACTTTGGCCTCATTAGCACCTGCTCTTGTGGAGCCTTCTTGCACTGGACAGAACCTTTTTGCCTCTGTTCCAGCCTCCTTCCCTCTTCCTCCAAAATGCTTTTTTGAGACATGCAAAAATCTGGTCTAGCGAGAATGCAGAGCAGAACAAGGTGACGGGACGGCAGAGACGGCTACTGCTCCCATCCTCCATAAGACGATCCTAAGCCTCCAAGCCACAGGGCTCAATCACCCAGAGTGCAATCCACCCACACCTCCTTTCCCCACACCCCTTTCCAGTTAATATTCCATGTTCCTTCCACATGCATTCCGTTTCTGCATTGGGTCCCATCAAAGTTCAGGCACATGAGTAATGCAGGGACTGGCAGAGAGAAGCCAAACAGGGCAGGAATGTCAGTCTGCAGGAATTGGAGCCTGCACCCATTCCAGGCGGAAGCAGAAATGTTCCCCATATTAAGACAGGCAAAGGGAACAAGAGGCTGGGCCAGCCCAGGGAACAACAATGAGATGAAAACAAGGATTATGTGTTTATTCCTTCCAATTGTTATTTATTGTTGTGGTTGTTGCTGTTACTTATTTCATTTCTACACTGCCCTGAAGCTGGAGCTCTCTGGGTTTACAACAGTCCATAAGACAGAATCCTTTTGATTTCTGTAATTCTGGTTTACAGAATTGCAGTTAAGACAACATACGTTCTCATTTTTAGAGTTAGGAACATTTGCTGGAGAAGTACTCCCTAAATTCATCTCAATTCTGAAGCTCTTCCAAGGATGCAAAGGCCAAGTCTGTGGCCCACTCATCATTAAGAAGTGAAACCAAGCCTTTACCATAAGCATTTCCATTTCCCTCTTGCAGTAACAGACATCTGCACCAGCTATTGCCAACATCTGTATTTTTCCTTTCTTGGAAAACATTTGCTATAGCATATTATGAAGGGATAGGAGAAAAGCACAAGGGGAAGGTGTTGGCTCAAATGAGGCGGGGAAAACAATTCAGCCGTGATACACAACCACTTTTACCTTTCACACTGTCTAATCCAGACTGCCCCAACCTG